>NW_026869549.1:0-10072 GCF_023558535.2 Drosophila nasuta | reverse complement strand
AATTAAAATAAAATCGGAAAAATTTTGGAAAACGAAAAATGTAACAATCGGAAATTTTTAGAAAAATAAAAATGTAAAATCGGAAAATTTTGGAAAATATAAAATTTAAAATCGGAAAAATTTTGAAAATGCAAAATGTAAAATCAGGAAAATTTTTGGAAAACGAAAATATGTAAAATCGGAAAAATTTTCAAAATGTAAAAAATGTAAAATCGGAAAAATTTTAAGAAAATAAAAATAAAAAATTCGGAAAAATTTAAAAAATGCAAAAATAAAATCGGAAAAATTTTGGAAAATGAAAAATTTAAAATCGGAAAAATTTTGAAAAATTAAAAAATTAAAAAATCGAAAAAATTTTAAAAAATAAAAATAAAATCCGGAAAAATTTTTAGAAAATGAAAAAATGTAAAATCGGAAAATTTTAAGGAAATATAAAAATAAAAATCGAAAATTTTTGGAAAATGAAAAATAAAATGAAAAAAATTTTCGGAAAAATAAAATGAAAAATCGGAAAAATTTTGGAAAATAAAAATCAGGAAAAATTTTGAAAATAAAAATGTAAAATCGGAAAAATTTTGGAAAATGAAAAAATAAAATCGGAAAAATTTTAAAATGAAAAATTAAAATCGGAAAATTTTGAAAAATAAAAAGAAATATTTAAAATTTTGAAAAATAAAAAATGTTAAAATCGGAAATTTTGGAAAATAAAAATTTAAAATCGGAAAAAAAATGAAAAAATTTAAAATCAGGAAAATTTGAAAATGAAAATAAAATCGGAAAAATTTTGGAAAATTAAAAATGTAAAATCGGAAAATTTTGGAAAATGAAAAAATGTAAAATCGGAAAATTTTTGGAAATGAAATAAAATAAAAATCGGAAAAATTTTTGAAAAATGTAAAATCGGAAAAATTTTAGAATCTAAAAATAAAAATTTTTGAAAAATTTTAAAAAATTTAAAATCGGAAAAATTTTGGAAAATAAAAAATTTAAAATCAGAAAAATTTTGGAAAATAAAAATATAAAATCGGAAAAATTTTGAAAAATAAAAATAAATAAAATCGGAAAAATTTTGAAAAATAAAAATGTAAAATCAGGAAAATTTTAGAAAATAAAAATGTAAAATCGGAAAATTTTTAAAATGTAAAATAAAATCGGAAAATTTTGGAAAATAAAAATAAAATCGGAAAAAAATTTAAAAAATTAAAAAATAAAGATTAAAATCGGAAAAATTTTAGAAAATAAAAAATGTAAAATCGGAAATTTTTAGAAAATGAAAAAGTGTAAAATCGGGAAAATTTTTGGAAAATGAAAAAATCGGGAAAAATTTTGAAAATGAAAAAATGTAAAATCGGAAATTTTCGGAAAATGAAAAATTTAAAATCGGAAAAATTTTGAAAATGAAAAAATTAAAATCGGAAAAATTTTAAAAAAAATGAAAAATGAAAAAATCGGAAAAATTTGGAAAATGAAAAATATGTAAAATCGGAAAAATTTTTGAAAATGAAAAATGTAAAATCGGAAAAATTTTGGAAAATGAAAAAATAAAAATCGGAAAAATTTTGGAAAATGAAAATAAAATCGGAAAAATTTTGGAAAATAAAAAATGTAAAATCGGAAAAAGTTTTAGAAAATAAAAAATAAAATCGGAAAAATTTTAGAAAATGAAAAATGTAAAATCGGAAAATTTTTAAAAATGAAATAAAATCAGAAAAATTTTGGAAAATGAAAAATTTAAAATCAGGAAAATTTTTAGAAAATGAAAAAATGTAAAATAAAAATTTTAGAAAATGAAAAATAAAATCGGAAAAATTTTGAAAAATTAAAAATTAAAAAAATCGAAAAAATTTTGAAAAATTTTGAAAAATTAAAAAATAAAAAAAATCAGGAAAAATTTTAAAAATGAAAAAAAATCGGAAATTTTTAAAAATAAAAAATTTAAAATCGGAAAAATTTTGGAAAATGTAAAAATAAAAATCGGAAAAATTTTGGAAAATGAAAATATAAAAATCGGAAAAATTTTGGAAAATGAAAATGTAAAATCGGAAAAATTTTGGAAAAAATGAAAATGGATAAAATCGGAAAAATTTTTAAAATAAAAACAAAATCGGAAAATTTTGGAAAATGAAAAAATAAAATCGGGAAAATTTTGGAAAATAAAAAATTTTAAAATCGAAAAATTTTGAAAAATGAAAAAATATAAAATCAGGAAAAATTTTGAAAATGAAAATAAATGTAAAATCAGAAAAAAATTTTGGAAAATGAAAAAATATAAAATCGGAAAAATTTAAAATTTAAAATCGGAAAAATTTTGGAAAATGAAAAATATAAAATCGGAAAAATTTTGGAAAATGGAAAATTGTAAAATCGGAAAAATTTTAGAAAATAAAAATATAAAATCAAAAAGTTTAAAAATTAAAATTTAAAATCGGAAAAATTTTGGAAAATGAAAAATAAAATCAGAAAAATTTTGGAAAATGAAAAATAAAATCGGAAAAATTTTCGAAAATGAAAAAATAAAATCGGAAAAATTTTGGAAAAATGTAAAATCAGGAAAATTTTAAAATTTTGGAAAATAAAAATGTAAAATCGGAAAAATTTTGGAAAATGAAAAATGTAAAAATAAAATCGGAAAAATTTTGGAAAATAAAAAATGTAAAATCGGAAAAATTTTGAAAAATGAAAATTTAAAATCGGAAAAATTTTAGAAAATAAAAATGTAAAATCAGAAAAATTTTTGGAAAACGAAAATATAAAAATCGGAAAAATTTTGAAAATGAAAAATAAAATCGGAAAAATTTTAGAAAATAAAAATGTAAAATCGGAAAAATTTTGGAAAATGAAAAATAAAATCGGAAAAATTTTGGAAAATAAAAAAATAAAAAGTCAGGAAAAATTTTGAAAAATTAAAAATAAAAATCGAAAAATTTAAAAATGAAAAATGTAAAATCTGGAAAAAAAAATAGAAAATGAAATAAATGTAAAATCGGAAAAATTTTGGAAAATGAAAAATAAAAAATCGAAAATTTTTTAGAAAATGAAAAAATATAAAAATTGGAAAAATTTTCGGCATGAAAAAATGTAAAATCGGAAAAATTTTGGAAAATGTAAAATCAGGAAAGTTTTAGAAAATTAAAAAATGTAAAATCGGAAAAATTTTGGAAAATGAAAAAATGTAAAATCGGAAAAATTTAAAAATGAAAAAATTAAAAATCGGAAAAATTTTGAAAAATAAAAAAATTAAAAATCGGAAAAATTTTAAAAATGCAAAAATGTAAAATCGGAAAATTTTTGAAAAACGAAAATATGTGAAAATCGAAAAATTTTTGACTGTGAAAAAATGTAAAATCAGGGAAAATTTTGGAAAATGAAAAAATGTAAAATCGGAAAAATTTTTAGAAAATGTAAAAATCAGGAAAATTTTGAAAAATGAAAAATTTAAAATCGGAAAAATTTAAAAATGAAAAATGTAAAATCGGAAAAATTTTAGAAAATGAAAAAATGTAAAATCGGAAAAATTTTAGAAAGTGAAAAATGTAAAATCGGGAAAATTTTGGAAAATGCAAAAATGTAAAACGGAAAAATTTTAGAAAGTGAAAAAATGTAAAATCGGAAAAAATTTGGAAAATGAAAAATGTAAAATCGGGAAATTTTGGAAAGGGAAAAATGTAAAATCGGGAAAATTTTCGACAGTGAAAAAATGTAAAATCGGGAAAAATTTAGAATATGAAAAATATGTAAAAATCGGGAAATTTTCGACAGTGTAAAATGGAAAAATCGGAAAGTTTTGGAAAATGAAAAAGTGTAAAATCGGGAAAATTTTGGAAAATGAAAAAATGTAAGAAACGGAAAAATTTTGACAGTGAAAAAATGTAAAATCTAAAAAAATGAAAATATTTAAAATCGGAAAAATTTTGAAAAATGAAAAAATTTAAAATCGGAAAAATTTTAGAAAATGCAAAAATGAAAAAATCGGGAAAGGTTTGGAAAACGAAAATATGTAAAAATCGGAAAAATTTTCGACTGTAAAAATGTAAAAATCGGGAAAATTTTGGAAATTGAAAAAATGTAAATATCGGAAAAGTTTTAAAAAATGAAAAAATGTAAAAATCGGAAAAATTTTAGAAAATAAAAAATGTAAAATCGGAACCGTCGTCGCATGCAGACGTGTATTTATTGTGCTCCGGGAAAAATATTCAATAAAATCACATAAGTGCAGTGACTGGTTTCAAAAATCTACAAAAACGCGAAAAGACGCTCTTTGCGATGAAATCGCTAATGTTTATATTAATTGATTAATTAATTAATATAAATCATAATAATTAAATCTATAACTAATCAATCTCGATTACAATGAGTCAAAACGACATTCGTGCACAACGTAACCGTGAGCAAGACGAGAGACGGCTCACAACAAAGAAACAACGCGTACTTCTCTTTTAAAGCGACCGAAAATAATGCAAGCTCTGATCAAGTGCGGTCAATTACCCCCAACTCGACCGAATTTCTAAACGTAGAGAGCAATAGAGCGCGCTCATGCTCTCCCTCGCTTCCATCGATGTCTCTGCAGCCTAAGAGCGCAGTAACCAGCACCGCAATTTCGCTGACAACGTCAACAGTAACAACAACAACAACCGCAACTGTATCGACAGCTCGTTTAACGACATCATCAGCTAGCAGCGTAAACATTACTACGTCTGTCGCTGCACTGCCCGAAAAAAAGAACAAAAACAATGAACCTATTAAGCCGGCTGTGCAGACTGGTATGGATCGCTACATTTAAATTAAAAAGAAAGATGAGCCCTCTAAATTCTCAACGCAAAATAACCCGTGGCAATGCTAGCCTAGCTGCAATAGAAACGGACATAAACTCGAACCGATTCAAAATCTTAGCAGACGCCTATGAGGTTGAGGCGGCCGAATCTACTGAAGTCGAGAAAAGGAAGCCAAAGCCTCCGCCTATTTATATACGAGAAAAAAGTTCCAATGTTCTCGTCAACAAAATTATTGAGCTTATTGGCAAGGATAACTTCCACATAATACCCCTTTGTAAAGGGCATCATTCACGAAACGAAGGTTCAAATGAAGTCTGAAGACAATTACAGAGTATTATCGAAATATCTTACCGATAATAAAAAGAACTTTACACGTATCAGCTTAAAAGCAGCAAAGGCTTGCAAGTCGTACTTAAGGGTATAGAATCTGAAGTAACGCCAGCAGAGATAACAAAGGCACTACAAGAGAAGGGATTTAGCGCAAAGACAGTCTTCAACATCCTTAACAGGGATAGAAAGCCGCAGCCACTCTTTAAGGTTGAGCTCGAGCCAGAAAATAAGCCCTGAAGAAATACGAAGTGCACCCTATATACAATCTTCAGTTCCTGCTGCACCGCCGTATTACAGTTGAGGAACCGCACAAACGCAATGGTCCGGTACAATGTGCAAACTGCCAAGAATATGGTCATACAAGGTCATACTGTAAACTGCGCCCGGTGTGTGTAGTTTGTGGAGAGCTTCATGACTCCGCACACTGCCCAGCGAGCAAAGATGACTGCAACTCGAAAAGTGCGGCAACTGCGGTGGCAATCACACTGCTAACTATAGAGGTTGCCCAGTTTATAAGGATCTGAAAAGCCGCATTCATCAAAAAGGAATTACCGCCCGCACCCAAAATAAAACGTTGAAAGTCTCCAGATCAAACCCTGAAGTCTTCTTCTCCACTGCAGCCAGATCCTCACTAGGACCTATTAACTCTGACAAAAGTGTGACATACGCAAGCGCTTTAAAATCAGGACCGGCTACCCCTGCCCCAAAAAGTTCATTTCTGCAATCAGCATACCAAGAACCGAACATGGCTCAGCAACATCAATCGCCGGAGCAGCCAAAAAGCAACTTCGAAGCTATGATATGCAGCTTACAACAAAGCCTTACAGAATTTATGTCATTCATGCGCACAACTATGCAAGATTTAATGCGAAACCAAAATCTATTGATTCAAATGCTGGTTTCACAACAATCCAAATAATGACTCCCCTACGGATCTCTACGTGGAACGCTAACGGCGTTTCACAGCATAAACTTGAGTTAGCTCAATTCCTACTCGACAATCAAATCGACGTAATGCTGCTTTCAGAAACACACCTTACAAACAAATACAATTTTCATCTACGAGGATATACTTTCTACGGAACAAATCATCCAGACGGTAAACCACATGGTGGGACTGGAATTCTAATCAGAAGCCGTATTAAGCACTACTATCATAACAAATTTGCTAAAAACTACCTACAGGCCACATCTATAAATATAAAACTAAATACCGGCAACGAACTTACACTAGCCGCCGTATACTGCCCCCCTCGCTTCACTATAGCTGAAGTTGAGTTTATGCAGTTTTTCAACTCACTAGAGACCACTTCATAGCAGCAGGAGACTACAATGCCAAGCACACACACTGGGGATCTCGTCTCGTGACCCCAAAAGGAAAGCAGCTCTACAATGCCATTATCAACGCCAAGAACAAGCTCGACTATGTTTCTCCTGGCACACCAACATACTGGCCGGCAGACCCAAAGAAACTGCCCGATTTAATAGACTTTGCGATTACCAAAAACATTCAAAAAAATCTGATAAGCGCCGAATGCCTTCCGGATCTTCATCTGACCACTCGCCTATACTGTTTATTCTACTTCGGCATCCAGGAACATTGGAACAATCACTAAAATTGACCTCACAGAAAACTAATTGGATTAAGTACAGAAAGTATATAAGCTCACACATTGAGCTAAGTCCCCATCTCAATAATGAAGCCGACGTAGACAGCTTTGTTAATTCACTGGAGTCTGTACTTGTCTCTGCAGCCCAAGCTTCAACACCTCAAACCATAAATACACAAAGCAATCGAAAGAAGACAAATCTACAAATCGAGCAGCTCGTCCTCGAAAAGCGACGCTTACGTCGAGAGTGGCAATTCCACAGATCGCCATCTGCTAAGCAACGTTTAAGACATGCCTCACGTGAACTTACTAAAGCTCTTCAGCAAGAAGAAGCATATGTCCAACGCCACTACATAGA
Source organism: Drosophila nasuta (assembly GCF_023558535.2). Taxonomy (NCBI): domain Eukaryota; kingdom Metazoa; phylum Arthropoda; class Insecta; order Diptera; family Drosophilidae; genus Drosophila; species Drosophila nasuta. The sequence continues at coordinate 3,002 of NW_026869549.1, read as the reverse complement.
GCAATTGTGTACTTCTAGTACGAAAAACTCACTATGGAGAGCTCACCCTACTCTGAGCTCACCGAAAGAAACTGTGATGCCTATTAAAATCCCACAGGAGGCTGGGCGCGTAGCGATGCAGACAGAGCCAGCACGTTTGCCAACCACCTTAAAAATGTATTCCAACCAAATCCTGCCACGAGTGCGTTTACTCTGCCGACTTTACCAAACGATCCTCAGCTTCAACGTGAGTCAATCGAATTTCGCCCAAATGAAATCGTTAACATCATCAAAAATCAACTGAATCCGAAAAATCCCGGGCTGCGACCTCATAACTCCCAAAATGATCATCGAGCTCCCATATTGCGCCGTTTGCACTATCACCCAGCTTTTCAATACCATCGCAAAACTTGGCTACTATCCAGTGAGATGGAAAAGTCAATTATAATAATGATAGCAAAACCGGGAAAAGATCACACAGTCCCCACGTCGTATAGACCTATAAGCCTACTTTCATGCTTATCTAAACTCTTTGAAAAATGCGTTTTGATTCGGATAAACGCATACCTAAGACTCCAGGAAGGAATCCCGTCACATCAATTTGGGTTTCGTGAAAAGCACGGAACAATTGAGCAGGTCAACCGGATAACATCAGAAATTCGGAACGCGTTCGAAAAACGAGAGTACTGTACTGCCGTATTTTTAGATGTCTCTCAAGCATTTGATAGAGTCTGGCTAGAAGGTCTAATGTACAAGATCAAGACAATGCTCCCCAGCAACACCCATAAGCTTTTAGAGTCTTACCTTTACGACAGAAAATTTGTTGTGAGATGCAACACTGCTATATCTGATGATTTCACTGTTGGAGCCGGAGTTCCTCAAGGTAGTGTGCTAGGGCCAACACTATACGTCCTCTACACAGCAGACATCCCGACAAGCACACGAATAACAACATCTACGTTTGCTGATGATACAGCTATTCTTAGCCGCTCAAAATGCCTGAGGCAAGCAACTGCGCAGCTAGCTCTTCATATAATCGACGTTGAAAATGGCTATCAGATTGGCGAATTAGAGTGAACGAACAAAAATGCAAGCACGTTACATTCACCCTGAACAGACAAAACAACACTCTACTCCCGCAAGCAAACGAAGTGACATATCTAGGAGTACACCTCGACAGAAGACTCACATGGCGCCGGCACATTGAAGCCAAAAGAACACATCTAAAGCTAAAAGCCAGCAGCCTTCATTGGCTTATCAACGCTCGGTCTCCTCTCAGCCTTGAATATAAAGTCCTGCTGTATAACTCGGTACTAAAACCTGTATGGATGTACGGCTCCCAATTATGGGGAATGCCAGCAATAGTAATATTGCCATAGTCCAGCGAGCTCAGTCGAAGATCTTGAGAACCATCACCGGGGCACCGTGGTACGTTCGCAACGAAAACATACAACGCGACTTAAACATCCTACCAGTCAAAGAAGTGATCGCAGAACAGAAGGAAAAGTACTATACCAAGCTACTCTTGCACCCTAACCACCTGGCGAGAGGTCTAACAAGGTTGAGCAACCAATCACGTCTTCGTCGTAATGACTTACCTACCCAGCGACCGATTTGAGGGACGCGCAACCAGAATGCAGTTTTAACACACTGTTAGTTAAATTTTAATGTTAAGATTCGTAAACTTATCGTTAGTCTCAAAATCTAGAGAAGATTCAATAAATAAAAGCAAAGTCCTCAAAAAAAAAAAAAAAAAAAAAAATCGGAAAAGTTTTAGAAAATGAAAAAATGTAAAAATCGGAAAAAATTTTGGAAAATGAAAAAATGTAAAATCGGAGAAATTTTAGAAAATGTAAAAATCAGAAAATATTTGGAAAATGAAAAATTTAAAATCGGAAAAAATTTAAAAATGGAAAAATGTAAGAATCGGAAAAATTTTAGAAAATGAAAAATGTAAAATCGGAAAAGTTTTAAAAATGAAAAAATGTAAAATCGGAAAATTTTAGAAAATGAAAAATCTAAAATCGGAAAAATTTTAGAAAATGAAAATGTAAAATCGGGAAAATTTTGGAAAATGTAAAACGGAAAAATTTTAGAAAGTGAAAAAATTTAAAAATCGGAAAAATTTTGGAAAATGAAAAATGTAAAAATCGGGAAAATTTTGGAAAGGGAAAAATGTAAAATCGGGAAAATTTTCGACAGTAAAAAAATGTAAAAATAGGGAAAATTTTGGAAAATGAAAAATGTAAAATCGGGAAAATTTTCGACTGTGAAAAAATATAAAATCGGGAAAATTTTGGAAAATGAAAAAATGTAAAATCGGAAAATTTAAAATGTGAAAATCGGGAAAATTTTGGAAAACGAAAATATGTAAAATCGAAAAATTTTCGACTGTAAAAAATGTAAAATCGGGAAAATTTTGAAAAATGAAAAATGTAAAAATCGGAAAAACTTTAGAAAATGTAAAAATCAGGAATTTTGGAAAATGAAAAACTTAAAAAATCGGAAAAATTTTAAAAATGGAAAAATATAAGAATCGGAAAAATTTTAGAAAATAAAAAAAAAATGTAAAATCGAAAAAGTTTTAAAATTGAAAATGTAAAATCGGAAAAATTTTAGAAAATGAAAAATGTAAAATCGGAAAAATTTTAGAAAAATGAAAAATGTAAAATCTGGAAAATTTTGGAAAATGGAAAATGTAAAAACGGTAAAAATTTTAGAAAGTGAAAAATGTAAAAACGAAAAAATTTTAAAAATGAGAAAATGTAAAATCGGAAAAATTTTAGAAAATGAAAAATGTAAAATCGGAAAAGTTCTCAACAGTGAAAAATGTAAAATCGGAAAAATTTTAGAAAATGAGAAAATGTAAAATCGGGAAAATTTTGGAAAAGGAAAAATGTAAAATCGGGAAAATTTTCGACAGTGAAAAAATGTAAAATCGGGAAAGTTTTGGAAATAAAAAAAAATGTAAAATCGGAAAAATTTTAGAAAATGAAAATATGTAAAAATCGGGAAATTTTCGA
>NW_026869548.1:0-10407 GCF_023558535.2 Drosophila nasuta | reverse complement strand
CATATTACTGTTGCAGTAGTCGGGGACTCGGGTTCGAGCCCGCTCGGGGTACAAAATTTTTTATACCCGCTACCCATAGGGTAGAAGGGTATTATAACTTTGTGCCGGCAGGAAATGTATGTAACAGGTAGAAGGAGGCATCTCCGACCCTATAAAGTATATATATTCTTGATCAGCGTCAACAGCCGAGACGATCTAGCCATCTCCGTCTGTCCGTCTGTCCGTATGAACACCTAGATCTCAGAGACTATAAGAGAGAGCTATAATTTTTTTCGACAGCATTTGTTATGTTTGCGCGCAGATCAAGTTTGTTTCAAATTTTTGCCACGCCCACTTCCGCCTCCGCAAATCAAAAATCGAATAACAAGCGTAATTGTAACGCTAGAGTTGCGAATTTTGGTATATACAATAATAACTATAGCATTTATGATTGCTGAAAATTTGGTTGCGATCAGATATAAATTGTAGAAGTTATTAAAGAAATAGTTTTGTATGGGTAAAAACGCTTTCTATGTATGTGTTGTATGTATGCGTATACGTATATACATGCTCGCCTCTATATTTGTATCTGTATGAAAGAGGCACTGCGATAGCTCTATTGGTAGAGTGCAAGCATATTACTGTTGCGGTAGTCGGGGACTCGGGTTCGAGCCCGCTCGGGGTACAAAATTTTTATATACCCGCTACCCATAGGGTAGAAGGGTATTATAACTTTGTGCCGGCAGGAAATGTATGTAACAGGTAGAAGGAGGCATCTCCGACCCTATAAAGTATATATATTCTTGATCAGCGTCAACAGCCGAGACGATCTAGCCATGTCCGTCTGTCCGTCTGTCCGTATGAACACCTAGATCTCAGAGACTATAAGAGATAGAGCTATCATTTTTTTCGACAGCATTTGTTATGTTTGCACGCAGATCAAGTTTGTTTCAAATTTTTGCCACGCCCACTTCCGCCCCCGCAAATCAAAAATCGATTAACAAGCGTAATTGTAACGCTAGAGTTGCGAATTTTGGTATATACAATAATAACTATAGCATTTATGATTGCTGAAAATTTGGTTGCGATCAGATAAAATTGTAGAAGTTATTAAAGAAATACTTTTGTATGGGCAAAAACGCCTACTTACTATGTGTTGTCTGAGTTGTATTTGGCTATAAATGCTCGCCTCTATATTGTATCGTCTATGGTATATTTTGGCATGCGGTACTATATCGATATACCACATATACCATTTGGTATATTTTATATGCAGGGACTATAGCAAGTAAAAGTATATACATCTTTATAGCAAAATTTGTATGCGAGATACATATTGTAGAAGTTATTAAAGAAATACTTTTGTATGGGCAAAAACGCTTTCTATGTATGTGTTTGTATGTATGCGTCAACGTATATACATGGTCGCCTCTATATTTGTATCTGTATGAAAGCGTCACTGCAGTAGCTCTATTGGTAGAGTGCAAGCATATTACTGTTGTGTCTGTAGTCGGGGACTCGGGTTCGAGCCCGCTCGGGGTACAAAATTTTTTATACCCGATACCCATAGGGTAGAAGGGTATTATAACTTTGTGCCGGCAGGAAATGTATGTAACAGGTAGAAGGAGGCATCTCCGACCCTATAAAGTATATATATTCTTGATCAGCGTCAACAGCCGAGACGATCTAGCCATGTCCGTCTGTCCGTCTGTCCGTATGAACACCTAGATCCGTCAGAGACTATAAGAGAGAGAGCTATAATTTTTTTCGACAGCATTTGTTATGTTTGCACGCAGATCAAGTTTGTTTCAAATTTTTGCCACGCCCACTTCCGCCCCCGCAAATCAAAAATTTGAATGCGGTAACAAGCGTAATTGTAACGCTAGAGTTGCGAATTTTGGTATATACAATAATAACTATAGCATTTATGATTGCTGAAAATTTGGTTTGCGATCAGATATAAATTGTAGAAGTTATTAAAGAAATAGTTTTGTATGGGCAAAAACGCTTTCTATGTATGTGTTGTATGTATGCGTATACGTATATACATGCTCGCCTCTATATTTGTATCTGTATGCAAGAGGCACTGCGATAGCTTTATTGGTAGAGTGCAAGCATATTACTGTTGCGGTAGTCGGGGGACTCGGGTTCGAGCCCGCTCGGGGTACAAAATTTTTTTATACCCGCTACCCATAGGGTAGAAGGGTATTATAACTTTGTGCCGGCAGGAAATGTATGTAACAGGTAGAAGGAGGCATCTCCGACCCTATAAAGTATATATATTCTTGATCAGCGTCAACAGCCGAGACGATCTAGCCATGTCCGTCTGTCCGTCTGTCCGTATGAACACCTAGATCTCAGAGACTATAAGAGAGAGAGCTATAATTTTTTTCGACAGCATTTGTTATGTTTGCACGCAGATCAAGTTTGTTTCAAATTTTTGCCACGCCCACTTCCGCCCCCGCAAATCAAAAATCGAATAACAAGCGTAATTGTAACGCTAGAGTTGCGAATTTTGGTATATACAATAATAACTATAGCATTTATGATTGCTGAAAATTTGGTTGCGATCAGATATAAATTGTAGAAGTTATTAAAGAAATAGTTTTGTATGGGTAAAAACGCTTTCTATGTATGTGTTGTATGTATGCGTATACGTATATACATGCTCGCCTCTATATTTGTATCTGTATGAAAGAGGCACTGCGATAGCTCTATTGGTAGAGTGCAAGCATATTACTGTTGCGGTAGTCGGGGACTCGGGTTCGAGCCCGCTCGGGGTACAAAATTTTTTATACCCGCTACCCATAGGGTAGAAGGGTATTATAACTTTGTGCCGGCAGGAAATGTATGTAACAGGTAGAAGGAGGCATCTCCGACCCTATAAAGTATATATATTCTTGATCAGCGTCAACAGCCGAGACGATCTAGCCATGTCCGTCTGTCCGTCTGTCCGTATGAACACCTAGATCTCAGAGACTATAAGAGAGAGAGCTATAATTTTTTTCGACAGCATTTGTTATGTTTGCACGCAGATCAAGTTTGTTTCAAATTTTTGCCACGCCCACTTCCGCCCCCGCAAATCAAAAAATCGAATAACAAGCGTAATTGTAACGCTAGAGTTGCGAATTTTGGTATATACAATAATAACTATAGCATTTATGATTGCTGAAAATTTGGTTGCGATCAGATATAAATTGTAGAAGTTATTAAAGAAATAGTTTTGTATGGGCAAAAACGCTTTCTATGTATGTGTTGTATGTATGCGTATACGTATATACATGCTCGCCTCTATATTTGTATCTGTATGCAAGAGGCACTGCGATAGCTTTATTGGTAGAGTGCAAGCATATTACTGTTGCAGTAGTCGGGGACTCGGGTTCGAGCCCGCTCGGGGTACAAAATTTTTTGGTTTATACCCGCTACCCATAGGGTAGAAGGGTATTATAACTTTGTGCCGGCAGGAAATGTATGTAACAGGTAGAAGGAGGCATCTCCGACCCTATAAAGTATATATATTCTTGATCAGCGTCAACAGCCGAGACGATCTAGCCATGTCCGTCTGTCCGTATGAACACCTAGATCTCAGAGACTATAAGAGAGAGAGCTATAATTTTTTCGACAGCATTTGTTATGTTTGCACGCAGATCAAGTTTGTTTCAAATTTTTGCCACGCCCACTTCCGCCCCCGCAAATCAAAAATCGATTAACAAGCGTAATTGTAACGCTAGAGTTGCGAATTTTGGTATATACAATAATAACTATAGCATTTATGATTGCTGAAAATTTGGTTGCGATCAGATACAAATTGTAGAAGTTATTAAAGAAATAGTTTTGTATGGGCAAAAACGCTTTCTATGTATGTGTTGTATGTATGCGTATACGTATATACATGGTCGCCTCTATATTTGTATCTGTATGAAAGAGTCACTGCGATAGCTCTATTGGTAGAGTGCAAGCATATTACTGTTGCGGTAGTCGGGGACTCGGGTTCGAGCCCGCTCGGGGTACAAAATTTTTATACCCGCTACCCATAGGGTAGAAGGGTATTATAACTTTGTGCCGGCAGGAAATGTATGTAACAGGTAGAAGGAGGCATCTCCGACCCTATAAAGTATATATATTCTTGATCAGCGTCAACAGCCGAGACGATACAGCCATCCGTCTGTCCGTCTGTCCGTATGAACACCTAGATCTCAGAGACTATAAGAGATAGAGCTATAATTTTTTCGACAGCATTTGTTATGTTTGCACGCAGATCAAGTTTGTTTCAAATTTTTGCCACGCCCACTTCCGCCCCCGCAAATCAAAAAATCAATTAACAAGCCTAATTTTAGAGCTAGAGCTGCGAATTTTGGTATATACAATAATAACTATAGTAGTTATGATCCCTGAAAATTTAGTTGCGATCAGAAAAAATTGTGGAAGTAATTAAAGAAATACTTTTGTATGGGCAAAAACGCCTACTTACTAGGGGTCTGAGTTGCTTTGGCTGAAAATCTGGTATATTGTGCCGTCTATGGTATATTTTGAATGCGGTACTATATCGATATACCACATATATTTGGTATATTTTTAGTATTTTTGCAGTATATTTGGTATATTTTGAGAATAATACCGCAAAATATATTACTGTTGCAAAATGGTAGTCGGGGATCTCGGGTTCGAGCCCGCTCGGGGTACTTTTATGGTTTTTATACCCGATACCCATAGGGTAGAAGGGTATTATAACTTTGTGCCGGCAGGAAATGTATGTAACAGGTAGAAGGAGGCATCTCCGACCCTATAAAGTATATATATTCTTGATCAGCGTCAACAGCCGAGACGATCTAGCCATGTCCGTCTGTCCGTCTGTCCGTATGAACACCTAGATCTCAGAGACTATAAGAGAGAGAGCTATAATTTTTTTCGACAGCATTTGTTATGTTTGCACGCAGATCAAGTTTGTTTCAAATTTTTGCCACGCCCACTTCCGCCCCCGCAAATCAAAAATCGATTAACAAGCGTAATTGTAACGCTAGAGTTGCGAATTTTGGTATATACAATAATAACTATAGCATTTATGATTGCTGAAAATTTGGTTGCGATCAGATACAAATTGTAGAAGTTATTAAAGAAATAGTTTTGTATGGGTAAAAAGCTTTCTATGTATGTGTTGTATGTATGCGTATACGTATATACATGCTTCTATATTTGTATCTGTATGCAAGAGGCACTGCGATTGGTATATACAATAATAACTATAGCATTTATGATTGCTGAAAATTTGGTTGCGATCAGATACAAATTGTAGAAGTTATTAAAGAAATAGTTTTGTATGGGTAAAAACGCTTTCTATGTATGTGTTGTATGTATGCGTATACGTATATACATGCTCGCCTCTATATTTGTATCTGTATGCAAGAGGCACTGCGATAGCTTTATTGGTAGAGTGCAAGCATATTACTGTTGCGGTAGTCGGGGACTCGGGTTCGAGCCCGCTCGGGGTACAAAATTTTTATATACCCGCTACCCATAGGGTAGAAGGGTATTATAACTTTGTGCCGGCAGGAAATGTATGTAACAGGTAGAAGGAGGCATCTCCGACCCTATAAAGTATATATATTCTTGATCAGCGTCAACAGCCGAGACGATCTAGCCATGTCCGTCTGTCCGTCTGTCCGTATGAACACCTAGATCTCAGAGACTATAAGAGATAGAGCTATAATTTTTTTCGACAGCATTTGTTATGTTTGCACGCAGATCAAGTTTGTTTCAAATTTTTGCCACGCCCACTTCCGCCCCCGCAAATCAAAAAATCGAATAACAAGCGTAATTGTAACGCTAGAGTTGCGGAATTTTGGTATATACAATAATAACTATAGCATTTATGATTGCTGAAAATTTAGTTGCGATCAGATAAAAATTGTAGAAGTTATTAAAGAAATACTTTTGTATGGGCAAAAACGCCTACTTACTAGGGGTCTGAGTTGCTATGGCTGAAAATCTGGTATATTGTGCCGTCTATGGTATATTTTGAATGCGGTACGATATACCACATATACCATTTGGTATATTTATGTATTTTTGCACTATATTTGGTATATTTTGAGTAATACCGCAAAATATATTACTTTTGCAAAATGGGTAGTCGGGGATCTCACAGTCGAGCCCACTCGACTGTAGCTTTCTTTACTGGTTTTTATACCCGCTACCCATAGGGTAGAAGGGTATTATAACTTTGTGCCGGCAGGAAATGTATGTAACAGGTAGAAGGAGGCATCTCCGACCCTATAAAGTATATATATTCTTGATCAGCGTCAACAGCCGAGACGATCTAGCCATGTCCGTCTGTCCGTCTGTCCGTATGAACACCTAGATCTCAGAGACTATAAGAGATAGAGCTATAATTTTTTCGACAGCATTTGTTATGTTTGCACGCAGATCAAGTTTGTTTCAAATTTTTGCCACGCCCACTTCCGCCCCGCAAATCAAAAAGCGTAATCGAATAACAAGCGTAATTGTAACGCTAGAGTTGCGAATTTTGTATATCTATGTATATACAATACATGCAACTATTTGTATCTGTATGATAGCACTTTATTGGTAGAGTGCAAGCATATTACTGTTGCGGTAGTCAGGGACTCGGGTTTGAGCCCGCTCGGGGTACAAAATTTTTATACCCGCTACCCATAGGGTAGAAGGGTATTATAACTTTGTGCCGGCAGGAAATGTATGTAACAGGTAGAAGGAGGCATCTCCGACCCTATAAAGTATATATATTCTTGATCAGCGTCAACAGCCGAGACGATCTAGCCATGTCCGTCTGTCCGTCTGTCCGTATGAACACCTAGATCTCAGAGACTATAAGAGATAGAGCTATAATTTTTTTCGACAGCATTTGTTATGTTTGCACGCAGATCAAGTTTGTTTCAAATTTTTGCCACGCCCACTTCCGCCCCCGCAAATCAAAAATCGAATAACAAGCGTAATTGTAACGCTAGAGTTGCGAATTTTGGTATATACAATAATAACTATAGCATTTATGATTGCTGAAAATTTGGTTGCGATCAGATACAAATTGTAGAAGTTATTAAAGAAATAGTTTTGTATGGGTAAAAACGCTTTCTATGTATGTGTTGTATGTATGCGTATACGTATATACATGCTCGCCTCTATATTTGTATCTGTATGCAAGAGGCACTGCGATAGCTTTATTGGTAGAGTGCAAGCATATTACTGTTGCGGTAGTCGGGGACTCGGGTTCGAGCCCGCTCGGGGTACAAAATTTTTATACCCGCTACCCATAGGGTAGAAGGGTATTATAACTTTGTGCCGGCAGGAAATGTATGTAACAGGTAGAAGGAGGCATCTCCGACCCTATAAAGTATATATATTCTTGATCAGCGTCAACAGCCGAGACGATCTAGCCATGTCCGTCTGTCCGTCTGTCCGTATGAACACCTAGATCTCAGAGACTATAAGAGAGAGAGCTATAATTTTTTTCGACAGCATTTGTTATGTTTGCACGCAGATCAAGTTTGTTTCAAATTTTTGCCACGCCCACTTCCGCCCCCGCAAATCAAAAATCGATTAACAAGCGTAATTGTAACGCTAGAGTTGCGAATTTTGGTATATACAATAATAACTATAGCATTTATGATTGCTGAAAATTTGGTTGCGATCAGATACAAATTGTAGAAGTTATTAAAGAAATAGTTTTGTATGGGTAAAAACGCTTTCTATGTATGTGTTGTATGTATGCGTATACGTATATACATGCTCGCCTCTATATTTGTATCTGTATGCAAGAGGCACTGCGATAGCTTTATTGGTAGAGTGCAAGCATATTACTGTTGCAGTAGTCGGGGAACTCGGGTTCGAGCCCGCTCGGGGTACAAAATTTTTATACCCGCTACCCATAGGGTAGAAGGGTATTATAACTTTGTGCCGGCAGGAAATGTATGTAACAGGTAGAAGGAGGCATCTCCGACCCTATAAAGTATATATATTCTTGATCAGCGTCAACAGCCGAGACGATCTAGCCATCTCCGTCTGTCCGTCTGTCCGTATGAACACCTAGATCTCAGAGACTATAAGAGAGCTATAATTTTTTCGACAGCATTTGTTATGTTTGCGCGCAGATCAAGTTTGTTTCAAATTTTTGCCACGCCCACTTCCGCCTCCGCAAATCAAAAATCGAATAACAAGCGTAATTGTAACGCTAGAGTTGCGAATTTTGGTATATACAATAATAACTATAGCATTTATGATTGCTGAAAATTTGGTTGCGATCAGATACAAATTGTAGAAGTTATTAAAGAAATAGTTTTGTATGGGTAAAAACGCTTTCTATGTATGTGTTGTATGTATGCGTATACGTATATACATGCTCGCCTCTATATTTGTATCTGTATGCAAGAGGCACTGCGATAGCTTTATTGGTAGAGTGCAAGCATATTACTGTTGCAGTAGTCGGGGAACTCGGGTTCGAGCCCGCTCGGGGTACAAAATTTTTTTTATACCCGCTACCCATAGGGTAGAAGGGTATTATAACTTTGTGCCGGCAGGAAATGTATGTAACAGGTAGAAGGAGGCATCTCCGACCCTATAAAGTATATATATTCTTGATCAGCGTCAACAGCCGAGACGATCTAGCCATGTCCGTCTGTCCGTCTGTCCGTATGAACACCTAGATCTCAGAGACTATAAGAGATAGAGCTATAATTTTTTTCGACAGCATTTGTTATGTTTGCACGCAGATCAAGTTTGTTTCAAATTTTTGCCACGCCCACTTCCGCCTCCGCAAATCAAAAATCGAATAACAAGCGTAATTGTAACGCTAGAGTTGCGAATTTTGGTATATACAATAATAACTATAGCATTTATGATTGCTGAAAATTTGGTTGCGATCAGATAAAAATTGTAGAAGTTATTAAAGAAATAGTTTTGTATGGGCAAAAACGCTTTTATGTATGTGTTGTATGTATGCGTATACGTATATACATGCTCGCCTCTATATTTGTATCTGTATGAAAGAGGCACTGCGATAGCTCTATTGGTAGAGTGCAAGCATATTACTGTTGCGGTAGTCGGGGACTCGGGTTCGAGCCCGCTCGGGGTACAAAATTTTTTTTTATACCCGCTACCCATAGGGTAGAAGGGTATTATAACTTTGTGCCGGCAGGAAATGTATGTAACAGGTAGAAGGAGGCATCTCCGACCCTATAAAGTATATATATTCTTGATCAGCGTCAACAGCCGAGACGATACAGCCATGTCCGTCTGTCCGTCTGTCCGTCTGTCCGTCTGTCCGTCTGTCCGTATGAACACCTAGATCTCAGAGACTATAAGAGATAGAGCTATAATTTTTTTTCGACAGCATTTGTTATGTTTGCACGCAGATCAAGTTTGTTTCAAATTTTTGCCACGCCCACTTCCGCCCCGCAAATCAAAAAATCAATTAACAAGCCTAATTTTAGAGCTAGAGCTACGAATTTTGGTATATACAATAATAACTATAGTAGTTATGATCCCTGAGAATTTAGTTGCGATCAGAAAAAATTGTGGAAGTAATTAAAGAAATACTTTTGTATGGGCAAAAACGCCTACTTACTAGGGGTCTGAGTTGCTTTGGCTGAAAATCTGGTATATTGTGCCGTCTATGGTATATTTTGAATGCGGTACTATATCGATATACCACATATACCATTTGGTATATTTTTAGTATTTTTGCAGTATATTTGGTATATTTTGAGAATAATACCGCAAAATATATTATTTTTATTCAAAATGGGTAGTAGGTATCTCACAGTCGAGTACACTCGACTGTAGCTTTCTTACTGGTTTTTTATACCCGATACCCATAGGGTAGAAGGGTATTATAACTTTGTGCCGGCAGGAAATGTATGTAACAGGTAGAAGGAGGCATCTCCGACCCTATAAAGTATATATATTCTTGATCAGCGTCAATAGCCGAGACGATCTAGCCATGTCCGTCTGTCCGTCTGTCCGTATGAACACCTAGATCTCAGAGACTATAAGAGATAGAGCTATAATTTTTTTTCGACAGCATTTGTTATGTTTGCACGCAGATCAAGTTTGTTTCAAATTTTTTGCCACGCCCACTTCCGCCCCCGCAAATCAAAAAAATCGAATAACAAGCGTAATTGTAACGCTAGAGTTGTCTATATTTGTATCTCTATGCAAGAGGCACCTGCGATAGCTTTATTGGTAGAGTGCAAGCATATTACTGTTGTGGTAGTCGGGGGACTCGGGTTCGAGCCCGCTCGGGGTACAAAATTTTTATACCCGCTACCCATAGGTAGAAGGGTATTACAACTTTGTGCCGACAGAAAATGTATGTAACAGGTAGAAGGAGGCATCTCCGACCCTATAAAGTATATATATTCTTGATCAGCGTCAACAGCCGAGACGATACAGCCATGT
>NW_026869547.1:0-10288 GCF_023558535.2 Drosophila nasuta | reverse complement strand
CACACTTCGAGTAAATCCAATGAAAGTGCAAGCCGCTTCCGAATTTCCGGAGCCACAGTCCAGACGCCAACTGAGACGATTCCTGGGCATGACTGGTTGGTACCAGCGTTTTATTCCCCAGTACTCAACGGTCATCTTTGCACTAACAGAGATGCTAAAAGGAAAGAAATTTGAATGGAATGAAGAGGCCCAACATGCGTTCGAAGCAATAAAACATAGACTATGTGCTGCTCCGTTTTTGCGTCATCCCAACTATGAGTTGCCATTCATAGTGCAATGTGACGCTTCAACATATGGCATCGGCGCCGTATTAGCTCAACTTGATGCAGAAGGCAACGAACTACCCATGCATATATGTCGAAAAGTTGAATAAAGCACAACGAAATTATTCTACAACGGAATTAGAATGCTTGGCAGTTGTATTAGCCATTAAGCGATTTCGTATGTACATAGAAGGCCAACCATTCAAAGTTATAACCGATCATGCAAGTCTGAAATGGTTGATGAATCAAACAGACCTTCATGGCAGACTTGCTCGATGGGCGTTAAAGCTACAAGGAATGGATTTTCAGATCGAACATCGAAAGGGCAGTCAAAATGTAGTCGCTGACACTCTTTCCAGAGCATTCGAAGAAAATGTAGATGTTGTTGAGCTCGAAATACTACCAGAGATAGATTTGAACTCGGATGCATTTCTTGAAAGATATTATGTCGAGTTAAAAGAGAAGATGAGCAAATCCAATCTTCCGGATTTCAAAATCATAGACGGATATTTATATTACAGAGCAGTATTGCCTTCCGACGTCAGCGAAGATATTGGCGAAGGCTGGAGACTGTACGTCCCTACATCTCTCAGAAATTCGGTAATAGTTTCAGCTCATTGTACCCCAACGTCAGCACATTGCGGCACAGCGAAGTGTCTAGAACGCATTCGTAGGCATTTTATTGGCCACGAATGGTAGTGGAAGTGCGAGACTTTATGAGCAAATGCGAAATATGTCAAACCTCAAAATACCCAACACAAAATCTAAAGCCGCCAATGGGTATTCAAACAATTAGTGAGCGAGTATTTCAAAGACTCTACATAGATTTCGTAGGTCCGTTTCCACGCTCAAAACTTGGTAATATCGGAATTTTTATCATCCTAGATCATCTTTCAAAATTCACATTCCTTATACCAGTTAAGAAATTCTCGACTTTAATAATCATTGATCACTTGCGCAACACTGTATTTAACTGTTTTGGCACACCAGAGTTCATAATCAGCGACAACGGCACTCAGTTTAAAAGCCGAGAATTCGCTGCATTTTGTCTTCGTATGGTATCAAACACATGTTCACTGGAGCATATTCCCCTCAAAGTAATGCAGCTGAAAGAGTCAATAGATCCATTAATGCGGCGTTAAGATCATTTTTCGATCAGACCAGCGAGAATGGGATATATATGTTAGCAGTATCAATTGTGCTCTACGCAATAACATACATCAATCGATAGGCGCGTCACCGTACTATGTTGTATTTGGACAACATATGATGACGCATGGTAAAGACTACACAGTACTTAAAAATTTTAATCTCTTAAGTAAAGGAACTGCTCGACTCGAGCGTGCTGATAAATTCTCTAAAATCTGTGCTGATATTCACAAATATCTGAAAAAGGCATATGAAAAGAATCAGTGATCGTATAACTTTCGTACTAAACAACGAACCTTTGAAGTTGGCCAGACAGTAATTAAGCGTAACTGGGCACTGAGCAATATGCCAAACAATTTCAACGCTAAGCTTGCACCAGTCGGCCTTAAGGCACGAGTAAAGCGAAAAATTTGACAGGCCTTATACCTATTAGAAAATTTAGAGGGCAAGGAAATTGGTCAATTTCATGCTAAAGACTTGTGAGAATTCAAAGGGTAACTACCTTCTTTCAGATTTTACGTCTTCGATTGAACTCTCGATTAAAATCTGCTGTTGTGAGGTAGTTGTCTAAATTAAAGTTGCACAAAAAAAATAAACATCTGATTGTCACAAATCAAAGCATCAGCTGATGCGCCAAAGCCTTAATTAAGTTGGCAACTCCACTTAGCATAGCTCAACTGTTGAGTCTATCGAACGGGGAGTAAGTATTGCATTGATCCACACAGAGATGCTTTGAGCACTCACTAAGGGCAGCCATCTTCACTTTTGCAACTTTTCACTGAGAACATACGTTTACATCAGACCAAAATTTGCAAAGAAAAATTGCAAAAATAAATATAAAATAACACTGCAACCAAGCCAACAATTCTGGCATATAAGGTTTTCTTTTGTCGATTTGTGGATTGGCCGGCTCTATTAGAGAATTTAGAATTGCTAAATTTTCTCTTTGCCACTGATTGGTAAGTAGTGTCAATCTGATTAGACCTTGCGGTAAAATGTTATTTTATGCAGCTTATTGGCCATACCGCTGGCAATTGCACCCGCTAGACCCTCCATAGAGTGGAATAGGTGTTGCACATTGCCATCCTTGCCTTTTCCCCACCTGTTGAACAGGTGCCACTAGTGAAGCGCACGCGGATTTTCACCATAACCTGCAAGCCTAAGGGAGTATTGGTGAAGGCAGCGAACCTCACTGCGAACAGCCAGCTAGAGCGAGAATAAGGCAATAATCTTGCGGCAGCGAATCTTCGCTGCATATTATCTAAACGGTATTCGATAGCGGCTCAGCGAAGGCGATACTAGAGACGTTCAAAGGAGCGTAGATCTTCCGGCGAGAGATCTCGTCACAAAAGTTAAAGGTTATACAATAGTTGTGCGCAGAGGCAATAGTAAAAGGGGTAAAAGCCCAAATAAAAAGCAATCTAAATAAAAGATTTGCATTTGCCTCTAAAATCAAATAAATTAGTTGCCATACATATAAATTAGAAGTCATTAAAAAGATGAAAAGAAAAGAGGAATATCAATTGTGATTTGGCATTTATATTTTTTGGCACTATTTTATTTTGGTTTTCTTTGATATGTTTGCTATTATTGCTCTAGGCTTTAAAGGGTATATCCCACGTGAAACACAAAATAATTAAAAAATGAAAATGAAATGAAAAATGAAAAATATAATCTTATACCACAATAACAAACTACAACAAAACCCTGTGCAACAAAAACAACAATATTTAAAACAATGTATAATAAGGTATATAACAAATTCTTAACATTATCATCACCAACAGCAACAACATCATAAAGGCCTTCGTCGTGAGTTCTGTCTGGTAAGTTAGAAGTCCAGTGTCCGAATAAAATACATAAAGAAGTTCTGATAACATAAATATTCGTACGTATGTAGTTACATACATACATACATATATTGGTGCCTGTTCGGCCACGCAGCAGCTGCCCACAGTTTTGCTTGCATTGTATTTTTATACTTCTTCGCAGTTGCGAAAGCTCCCAAACAGCATACGAGCTGTCGGCTGATACCCTAACTTTTGGGTCAGGCCTATACCTTTTATTACTGATTTGCTTCCGCCTATATTGTTACTATTATTATTGTTTGTTGGTACAGCACAGTGGTTTAAATATGATTTACAATTAAATAAATGAACATCAAAATTAAATATGATAAATAAAATAGAGAAAAATAAATAAATAAAAAATAAATATTAAATATGAATTAAAAACAAATAAATAAAAGTCAATATTAAATTTGATAAAAATTGAAATATATAAAAATTAAATAAAAATGATTTAAAATTAAATAAATAAAAGTCACTATTAAATTTGGATAAATAAAATATAAAAAGTAAAAATAAAATAAAATAATAAAAATTAAAAATACAATAATAAAAATTGAAAATAAAATAATACAAATTAAATAATAAATAAAAAATAAATAAAAATTTAAAATAAATAAATATTTAAAAATAAATAAATAAAAATTCAAAATGATTTCATAATAAATACAGCATAAATAAAAAGTGGTTGAGATATTAAAAATCAATAAATAAAAATAAATATTAAAAATAATTAAATACAAAAATGTTTCACAATACAATAAAAATAAAATAAATATTAAAAATACAAAAAAATGATTTGAGAAGAAAAGAAAAATTTTAAAGTAAAAATAGTAAATTTAATAGAAAACCTCATGCATCGGTTTTGCTAAAGCGCGCATCAAAAATAGTTGCCAAAATTTGTTTGTTTATTAATTCTTGTTTGTTTATTAAATATTATTAGTTTTACATCTTCTTCTTTCTTAATTCTTATTGTAAATGAGTAGTAGCAGTTGCTAATAAAAAAATGAATATTCTATTGAATTAAAATAACTGCCCTATAAACAAAATTATGGAAATAATTATACCGTCATAATTCTAATTCATTTTGAACAAATGGTTTTGTTTTTTGTTTATAAATAAATACTGATGTTAAATTTGAGTCATTGGACTTTAAAAATGAAATTCTAGATTTTGTTCTGATTTCCGGAGACATGGGAGCGTAAATTAAAAGGGGAGTTGTAGAATAGTTTTGGGGTCATAAAAACGTTTCTTCTTATGAGCATGGTTGGGTGGGTATAGACCAGGGTGTGGCAGTTAACATCTTATAAGACCACCCCTGCTTTTCTTAACTTTTGTCCGAATTTCAACAGTGTGCCTGCATTTGTGTTATTTTTATTAGATATTGGTAGTATTCAGATCGAATCGTATTGTAGATTTTTTTAGAATCAGGAGGGACTCTATAATAATAAAGTTTTCGTGGCTTCGTGTAAAGCATAGCAAAACCCACCCCACAATCCCGAAAGAGCTAAGGGTTCAAAGGGTCCCGCTCCGCTATATGCTTGCACGCGAGATGGTCGTGATTGATATTTGCAACCGTCTTCTCACATCCGGGGCTGACTATTCTTTGGAATTTTGGCGCCCAATCGTGGGTATGGCAACGCCATCATAAATGGTTAGCGGCCCAACGTGAGACTGGCAACGTCAAATTCCTTTTTGATCAACGTGAAACGTATGCACCGAATAACAGCATCGGAAGATCCGATACAGGTTGTTGTTGGCCTACTTTGATGGAAGTGGGGCAGAAGGGTGAAGTGTCTTCGATTCTGGACTTCGACTAATATTACGTATGTGAAATTACTCGACCGAATCGCACTTTGCATCTTTTAAGGATTATCTTGTGTAATTCTGTTATCGATTATCGAGAGCCTTACATCCTTCAATACCAAGCTCGTTTGTTTTCGCTAGGTCTTATAAATTGTTGGAGCAATTTAAGTAATACCTCTTTATACATTTTGAATCTTTGAATATTATCGACCAAAATTATCGGTATTGAGATTGCTTAATAGTTCAAATAATTTATTAGTTTCTAGTAACTTTTGCTCTTTTGGTATCGCATTGATGAAGATCGATTGTAACTCCGCTTTCTTCTGGAATACAATAGTATATGCATAGGCGTATCGTTGTCTGAAGAATACGAAGAAACCTTCGATGTAATCAGGTATCAAAAATGACAAAGTTTAGTTTCAATAGCCCATATTAATAATCCTCCACTGTTGAGTCGGAACAAAGTTTAACCTCCTTCTTATTTAAGTCTCCCAAAATTGTCGAAGGAAATCTAAATTTGAAATATGCCCGTTACACGTAGTTTTGAAGAATATTTGTCTTATTTGCAGTGAACACATGTCGGATACACAACCTTGTGCGATAATTAATTGTGGTCATGTGTTTCACAAAAATTGTTTAGAAAATCGAATCAAAATTAATAAAAATGTCCTAGTTGTTTGAAAAAATAATCATAACGAATGGAAAGTGGTTGTAGGAAATCATTCGCCTAACGCAAAACAGCAATCACAATTGTCCAAGCAACCAAATCCACCCGTAGTCTCGCAAATAGTTACTCGTTCATTGCAACGTCAATTTGACGCCGCGCAAGCGTTGTCGGCTGCCGATGAAGAAGCGAGAAGTAATATCGATTAATCACACAGTACAAGTACTGAGAGGAATCCTCCACTTCGTAGTACGCCCAACAATCAGGGGCCAGACCAAAAGTGCCTGCTTATGAAAGGGAAATGCACCTCGAAGAAGAGGAAGACCATTTAGACCAGCACAGCCTTCGAGACCAAATAATGGTCGTCGTAATATACCAACTCCAGAACCAGATATAGAATCAATCGTAAGAGAAACGGTGAGCCGAGTAATCGCTTCTATGAATAGTTCAGGTTTGATAGTAGAAACTGCAGCAGCAGCAGAGCAAACCGTGGAAGGGTTATCGTCCAGCCAGAGAAGCTCACGTAACACCAATTTGGGTCCACTATTGACTACACCTAAAATTGCTGATATGTTACAAAAGTGGGGTGTTCGTTTTGATGGTTCGTCGGAAGGTTTATCGGTTGAAGGATTTTTGTATAGAGTGAACATTCTCACTCGAGAAACTTAAACAATGATTTTCAATCATTGAACAAACATATTCACTTATTACTGAATGGAAAAGCCAGTAGTTGGTTTTGGCGTTTCCATCGAAGAGTTCAAACCTTCACATGGGAAGAGTTTTGTGAAGAGTTAAGAGAGCAATATCGAGAGAGCCGTTCTGTCACTGAACTTCGAGAACAGATAAGAGCTGGTAAACAAAAAGTTGGCGTATCCTTTGATTCGTTTTATGAAAATATATGTAAGCTTATGGATAAGTTGTCGGTCAGTTTTCCAGAAGACGAATTCGTAGAAATGATTCAAGGTAATCTGCTAACAGATATGAAAGACAGGTTATTGTTTGAGAAAGTCTCTTCTACATCCGCTTTACGTCGTCTGGTACAAAAACGCGAAAATTTTCTACAGGAAGTTGGAAAAAATCGATCAGTATCTTTTAAGGCCAAAGAAACTTCTCGAGTTTATGCTGCTAAAGCGAGGAACTGCTTCTAAATTAGTTTGTTGGAACTGTGAAATCCCCGGACACATCTGGGAGAATTGCTTAAATGAGCGTAGAGTTTTTGTTATGGATGCGGTACTCCTCAAGTATACAAGCCGAATTGTCAAACCTGTAAACAGAGGTCAGAAAACCGTCAATCCGGGGCATTCAATGCAGGAAGGATGTCCCGATAGTAGAGATAGGTAATATAGTAGAACCTAAGATTAGAGAAATGAAGGATACATCGGTGATGAACGCACGATGTTAAGATTTTACCTTACCATGAAAGATTAAGGAATTATAATTTAGTAAGAGATAGAATTTTTAGAACACATTTAGTTAAGACCCGTCGTAATACCTTACGTATGCAAAAATATTATCGCAAGTTAAAGAAACAAAAGAAACTGGTTATTTCAACAGTTTTTCAAAATGAGTCGGATCGACGTAGTTACGCGAAAGTCACGTTCTTATCTTTTAGCGAATTTGGTTTGCTCGACACCGGAGCCAACATTAGTTGCATTGGATCGTCGCTAGCATTAGAAATTTTTCTGATCTACCAAATTTTAAACCTATCAAGTCGCAAGTGCGTTCCGCAGATGCCAAACCACATCAGGTACTCGGAATTCTGAGAGTGAGCATGCAATATAGAAGCAGCAAGAAGATATTGACTTGTATGTCATACCTTCTATAGCTCAGCGATTAATTCTTGGCATAGATTTTTGGCGTATTTTTGCATTAGCACCTGGAATTATTAGCTCTATTTCTGAAGAAGAAACTGAAAATATCGAATTTGAAGATCACTATCCATTGTCCGAATTACAATCTCGTCAACTGGAAGCGGTCAAAGCATTATTTCCGAATTTCGAAAAACAAGGTCTCGGACGTACTGCGTTAATTAAACATCATATAGAGATTTCTGATGCTAAAGCGGTGAAGCAACGAAACTATCCAATTAGTCCAGCTGAAGAGAAGTTGATGTACAAGGAGATTGATCGTATGTTAGAGCTAGGAGTCATTGAACCGTCACAGTCACCATGGAGCTCACCTATTCGTCTTGTGGTGAAACCAAATAAGGTCCGGTTATGTCTTAATGCGCGAAAACTTAACGAAGTAACGAAAAAGGATGCTTATCCCCTACAGAGTATAGAAGGAATATTTTCTCGTTTACCAAAAGCCAACTTAATTACGAAGTTGGATCTTAAAGACGCTTATTGGCAAATTGAGTTGTCTGATGAAGCCAAACCGCTAACAGCTTTTACTGTTCCCGGTCGCTCTCTGTTTCAGTTTACAGTCATGCCTTTTGGGCTATGTAATGCTCCATCCACAATGTGTCGATTGATGGATGACTTAATCCCACCAGACTTACGTTATTGTGTTTTTGGTTATCTTGATGACTTATGTATTGTCTCAGGAGATTTTTGAGTCACATTTGGCAGTATTAGTGCGTATAGCTGATCAATTTAAAAAGGCTAATCTTACATTAAATATTTCACAAAGCAAATTTTGTGTTACAACAGTAAACTATTTAGGATACGTTATTGGAAGCGAGGAATTTCTCCAGATCCTGAGAAAATATCCTGTGTCCAAAATTGGCCAACACCCAAAAACTTAAAACAAGTACGAGGTTTCCTTGGAGTTTGCGGATGGTACCGACGCTTAGTAGTTGGAATATCAAGTTTCTATACAAATCAAGTTCTTGTGCAAGGAAGTGTTAATTAGGGTCACCTGTCATTAATGTCAATTTAGGGGTAATAAAAATGCAATTTAATTAGGGTCATCTGTTGAAATGTCAAGTGTGAGGTAATAAAGATGCAATTTAATTAGGGTCACCTGTTGAAATGTCAAGTGTGAGGTAATAAAGATGCAATTTAATTAGGGTCACCTGTGGAAATGACAAGTGTGGGATTTGTGTGACGAATCGTACGCGACCCGAGACGGGGCGATGAAAGGATCGGGATCGGGGTCGGGGGCGTTTCGTCACACAAATCCGTTATCGATCCGTCGGAGTCGGGGTCGGGGTCGGGGTCGAGGTCGCTTGTCCCGACACGCTCTCGGGGTTGGGGTCGCACTCGGGCTCGCACTCGGGGTCGCAGTCGAAAACGATTCGTAGATCGAGGACGAAAACGTGTGACGAACACGTGCTACGATACGCTCGTATCATTAACGAACGTAGCGTACATTGTCAATCAGGGGCGCAGCGCTGTACCAAAACGATCGAACACGTGAACGTTAACCTCGAAAACGTAGTCGGAGTCGGGTCGAGGTCGCGTGTCCCGAGACGGGACGGTGAGGGATCGGGGTCGGGGTCGCAGTCGAAATACGATTCGTAGATCGTACTCGAAAACGTGAGACGAAGTCGTCCTACGAAAACGTGATACGCTCTTTAACGAACGTAGCGTACGAACGCGCGAACACCCACCTCGAAAACGTAGGTCGTGGGGCAACGCATCATACTAGATCGAAACGTTACGAAACGAAAGGACGGAAACGTGACGCAGCGCTACATCCAAGACGAACGAATACGTGAACGTCTAACACGAATCAACGTTACGAAACGTGATGAAATATGCTCAGAAGCCCAACGCTACCTGAAAAACGACCGAAGGCGCCTTGCACGTGACACATCGCTACCTGTAAAACGATCGTAGGCGCCACGCTACCTGTAAAACGAACGAAGGTGTGACGCCCACTTGTCTCGTCATTTCGAATGCATTCGAAATCTCAACGCTACCTGTACAACGAACGAAGGTGTGACGCCCACTTGTCCCGTCAATTCGAATGTATTCGAAATCGGAGCGGAGGAAGGAAGACGTGATGAACGTTAAAAGGATGGGAACGTGATGTAATTTAGACGAGAGTACATCACCATTTCCAAGACACTTGAAGATAAAATAGAAATCTGAAAGAAAAGCCGAATAGTGCTATAAAAATTCCATCTCCCTCAAAGATATACTATTCTTCTTTGCATGTTCTGTATGTAACATTATTTTATTTCCAAATACATTGTTTAAAATCGATTCTCTAAATTAACATACATTTTTATATTTTTTTTTTATTTTTGTGAGCGAACAGTATAGAAATGACAGGCACATGTATCGACTCCATCCTCCACATCGTTATGAGCCCAACAGCAGGATGCGAAATGTTGTCCATGATTATTAGAAACCAATGGTCCATCACATATTCTATTATTAAAATATTTCAATGATTCTGATAAATATTCCATGTGTTCAAGAAAAATTTTATCCTTAAACATTTTCATAAAATTATTTATTCCAGTTATAAGTTGTTGTATCGAAATATGAGTTGTGGAGTTGGTCTTGTTTTCAATCAATATCATTTTAAATTTCTTTCGATCCGTTGTCGTCTACTCGTAATGATTTCCAAAAGGTGAATGAAGAAATATTTTGGAAAATCATTATACG
>NW_026869546.1:0-9429 GCF_023558535.2 Drosophila nasuta | reverse complement strand
CACAAAGTTATAATACCCATCTACCCTATGTGTACCGTATATAAAAAAAAAATTTTGTACCCGAGCGGGCTCGAACCCGAGTCCCCCGACTATGCGCAACAGTAATATTCTTGCACTCTACCAATAGAGCTATCGCAGTGCCACTTTCGTACAGATACAAATATAGAGGCGAGCGTGTATATACGTATACGCATACATACAACAACATACATAGAAAGCGTTTTTGCCCATACAGAACTATTTCTTTAATAACTTCTACAATTTTTATCTGATCGTAACCAAATTTTCAGCAATCATAAGTGCTATAGTTATTATTGTACATACCAAAATTCGCAACTCTAGCGTTACAATTACGCTTGTTATTCGATTTTTGATTTGCGGGGCGAAAGTGGGCGTGGCAAAAATTTGAAACAAACTTGATCTGCGTGCAAACATAACAAATGCTGTCGAAAAAATTATAGCTCTATCTCTTATAGTCTCTGAGATCTAGGTGTTCATACGGACAGACGGACAGACGGACACGGCTAGATCGTCTCGGCTGTTGACGCTGATCAAGAATATATATATACTTTATAGGGTCGGAGATGCCTCCTTCTACCTGTTACATACATTTCCTGCCGGCACAAAGTTATAATACCTTCTACCCTATGGGTAACGGGTATATAAAACAAGTAGTAAAGCTACAGTCGAGTGTACTCGACTGTGAGATAAACACTACCCATTTTGAATAAAAAGAAATATATTTTGCGGTATTTTCTCAAAATATACCAAATATACTGCAAAATACTAAAAAATATACCGAATGGTATATTTGGTATATCGACATAGTACACCGTATTCAAAATATACCATAGACGGCACAATATACCAGATTGTCGGCCAAAGCAACTAAGACCCCTAGTAAGTAGGCGTTTTTGCCCATACAAAGTATTTCTTTAATAACTTCGACAATTTTATCTGATCGCAACCAAATTTTCAGAAATCATAAATACTATAGTTATTATTGTATATACCAAAATTCGGAACTCTAGCTTTAAAATTACGCTTGTTATTCGATTTTTTGATTTGCGGGGCGGAAGTGGGCGTGGCAAAAATTTGAAATAAACTTGATCTGCGTGCAAACATAACAAATGCTGTCAAAAAAAATTATAGCTCTATCTCCTATAGTCTCTGAGATCCAGTGTTTCATACGGACAGACGGACAGACGGACAGACACACACAGACGGACAGACGGACATGGCTATATCGTCTCGGCTGTTGACGCTGATCAAGAATATATATACTTTATAGGGTCGGAGATGCCTCCTTCTACCTGTTACATACATTTCCTGCCGGCACAAAGTTGTAATACCCTTCTACCCTATGGGTAGCGGGTATAAAATTTTGTACCCCGAGCGGGCTCGAACCCGAGTCCCCGACTACCGCAACAGTAATATGCTTGCACTCTACCAATAGAACTATCGCAGTGCCTCTTGCATACAGATACAAATATAGAGAATGTATGTATATACGTATACGCATACATACAACACATACATAGAAAGCGTTTTGCCCATAAAAACTATTTTTTTAATAACTTCTACAATTTTTATCTGATCGCAACCAAATTTTCAGCAATCTTAAATGCTATAGTTATATTGTATATACCAAAATTCGCAACTCTAGCGTTACAATTACGCTTGTTATTCGATTTTTGATTTGCGGGGGCGGAAGTGGACGTGGCAAAAATTTGAAACAAACTTAATCTGCGTGCAAACATAACGAAAAAAAACGACTATATCTCTTATAGTCTCTGAGATTTAGGTGTTCATACAGACAGACGGACATGGCTAGATCGTCTCGGCTGTTGACGCTAATCAAGAATATATATACTTTATAGGGTCGGAGATGCCTCCTTCTACCTGTTACATACATTTCCTGTCGGCACAAAGTTATAATACCCTTCTACCCTATGGGTAGCGGGTATATAAAAAATTTTGTACCCCGAGCGGGCTCGAACCCGAGTCCCCCGACTACCGCAACAGTAATATGCTTGCACTCTACCAATAGAACTATCGCAGTGCCTCTTGCATACAGATACAAATATAGAGAATGTATGTATATACGTATACGCATACATACAACACATACATAGAAAGCGTTTTTGCCCATAAAAACAATTTTTTAATAACTTCTACAATTTTTATCTGATCGCAACCAAATTTTCAGCAATCTTAAATGCTATAGTTATATTGTATATACCAAAATTCGCAAATCTAGCGTTACAATTACGCTTGTTATTCGATTTTTTGATTTGCGGGGCGGAAGTGGACGTGGCAAAAATTTGAAACAAACTTAATCTGCGTGCAAACATAACGAAAAAAAATTATAGCTCTATCTCTTATAGTCTCTGTGATTTAGGTGTTCATACGGACAGACGGACATGGTTAGATCGTCTCGGCTGTTGACGCTGATCAAGAATATACATACTTTATAGGGTCGGAGATGCCTCCTTCTACCTGTTACATACATTTCCTGCCGGCACAAAGTTATAATACCCTTCTACCCTATGGGTAGCGGGTATATAAAAAAATTTTGTACCCCGAGCGGGCTCGAACCCGAGTCCCCGACTACCGCAACAGTAATATGCTTGCACTCTACCAATAGAACTATCGCAGTGCCTCTTGCATACAGATACAAATATAGAGAATGTATGTATATACGTATACGCATACATACAACACATACATAGAAAGCGTTTTTGCCCATAAAACAATTTTTTTAATAACTTCTACAATTTTTATCTGATCGCAACCAAATTTTCAGCAATCTTAAATGCTATAGTTATATTGTATATACAAAAATTCGCAACTCTAGCGTTACAATTACGCTTGTTATTCGATTTTTGATTTGCGGGGCCGGAAGTGGGCTTGGCAAAATTTGAAACAAACTTGATCTGCGTGCAAACATAACGAAAAAAAAAAAATATAGCTCTATCTCTTATAGTCTCTGAGATCTAGGTGTTCATACGGACAGACGGACATGGCTAGATCGTCTCGGCTGTTGACGCTGATCAAGAATATATATACTTTATAGGGTCGGAGATGCCTCCTTCTACCTGTTACATACATTACCCTCTATGGGTAGCGGGTATAAAAAATTTTGTACCCCGAGCGGGCTCGAACCCGAGTCCCCGACTATCGCAACAGTAATATGCTTGCACTCTACCAATAGAACTATCGCAGTGCCTCTTGCATACAGATACAAATATAGAGGCGAGCATGTATATACGTATACGCATACATACAACTCATACATAGAAAGCGTTTTGCCCATACAAAACTATTTCTTTAATAACTTCTACAATTTTTATCTGATCGCAACCAAATATTCAGCAATCATAAATGCTATAGTTATTATTGTATATACCAAAATTCGCAACTCTAGCGTTACAATTACGCTTGTTATTCGATTTTAATTTGCGGGGCGGAAGTTGGCGTGGCAAAAATTTGAAACAAACTTGATTTGCGTGCAAACATAACAAATGCTGTCGAAAAAATTATAGCTCTATCTCTTATAGTCTCTGAGATCTAGGTGTTCATACGGACAGACGGACAGACGGACAGACGGACATGGCTAGATCGTCTCGGCTGTTGACGCTGATCAAGAATATATATACTTTATAGGGTCGGAGATGCCTCCTTCTACCTACAAAGTTATAATACCCTTCTACCCTATGGGTAGCGGGTATATAAAAAAATTTTGTACCCCGAGCGGGCTCGAACCCGAGTCCCCGACTACCGCAACAGTAATATGCTTGCACTCTACCAATAGAGCTATCGCAGTGCCTCTTGCAAACAGATACAAATATAGAGAATGTATGTATATACGTATACGCATACATACAACACATACATAGAAAGCGTTTTTGCCCATAAAAACTATTTTTTAATAACTTCTACAATTTTATCTGATCGCAACCAAATTTTCAGCAATCTTAAATGCTATAGTTATATTGTATATACCAAAATTCGCAACTCTAGCGTTACAATTACGCTTGTTATTCGATTTTTGATTTGCGGGGCGGAAGTGGACGTGGCAAAAATTTGAAACAAACTTGATCTGCGTGCAAACATAACGAAAAAAAAAATATAGCTCTATCTCTTATAGTCTCTGAGATCTAGGTGTTCATACGGACAGACGGACAGACGGAGATGGCTAGATCGTCTCGGCTGTTGACGCTGATCAAGAATATATATACTTTATAGGGTCGGAGATGCCTCCTTCTACCTGTTACATACATTTCCTGCCGGCACAAAGTTATAATACCCTTCTACCCTATAGGTAGCGGGTATATAAAAAACAAGTTGAAAGTTACAGTCGAGTGTGCTCGACTGTGAGAGATACCGACTACCCATTTTTAATAAAGGCAAAATATTGCGGTATCATTTTGAAAATATACCGAAAATACTTTAAAAATACTAAAAATATACCAAATGATATGTTTGGTATATCAATATAGTACCGCATTCAAAATATACCATAGACGGCTAATATACCCAGATTGTCAGCCAAAGTAACTAAGACCCTTATAAGTAGGCGTTTTGCCCATACAAAAGTATTTCTTTTATAACTTCGACAATTTTTATCTGATCGCAACCAAATTTTCAGGAATCATAACTACTATAGTTATTATTATATATACCAAAATTTGCAACTCTAGCTTTAAAATTACGCTTGTTATTCGATTTTTTTGATTTGCGGGGCGGAAGTGGGCGTGGCAAAAATTTGAAACAAACTTGATCTGCGTGCAAACATAACAAATGCTGTCGAAAAAATTATAGCTCTATCTCTCGTAGTCTCTGAGATCTAGGTGTTCATACGGACAGACGGACAGACGGACACGGCTAGATCGTCTCGGCTGTTGACGCTGATCAAGAATATATATACTTTATAGGGTCGGAGATGCCTCCTTCTACCTGTTACATACATTTCCTGCCGGCACAAAGTTATAATACCCTTCTACCCTATGGGTAGCGGGTATATAAAAACAAGTAAAAAGTTACAGTCGAGTGTGCTCGACTGTGACATACCCGACTACCATTTTTTAATAAAGGCAAAATATTGCGGTATCATTTTCAAAATATACCGAAAATACTTAAAAATACTAAAAATATATCAAATGATATGTTTGGTATATCGATACAGTACACCATTCAAATATACCATAGACGGCACAATGTACCAGATTGTCGGCCAAAGCAACTCAAACCCCTAGTAAGTAGGCGTTTTTGCCCATACAAAACTATTTCTTTAATAACTTCTACAATTTTTATCTGCTCGCAACCAAATTTTCAGCAATCATAAATGCTATAGTTATTATTGTGGCAAAAATTTGAAACAAACTTGATTTGCGTGCAAACATAACAAATGGTGTCGAAAAAATTATAGCTCTATCTCTTATAGTCTCTGAGATCTAGGTGTTCATACGGACAGACGGACATGGTTAGATCGTCTCGGCTGTTGACGCTGATCAAGAATATACATACTTTATAGGGTCGGAGATGCCTCCTTCTACCTGTTACATACATTTCCTGCCGGCACAAAGTTATAATACCCTTCTACCCTATGGGTAGCGGGTATATAAAAACAAGTAAGAAAGTTACAGTCGAGTGTGCTCGACTGTGACATACCCTACCATTTTTAATAAAGGCAAAATATTGCGGTATCATTTTCAAAATATACCGAAAATACTTAAAAAATACTAAAAATATATCAAATGATATGTTTGGTATATCGATACAGTACACCATTCCAAATATACCATAGACGGCACAATGTACCAGATTGTCGGCCAAAGCAACTCAAACCCCTAGTAAGTAGGCGTTTTTGCCCATACAAAAGTATTTCTTTAATAACTTCCACAATTTTTATCTGATCGCAACCAAATTTTCAGGAGTCATAAATGCTATAGTTATTATTGTATATACCAAAATTCGCAACTCTAGCGTTACAATTACGCTTGTTATTTGCGGGGCGGAAGTGGGCGTGGCAAAAATTTGAAACAAACTTGATGTGCGTGCAAACATAACAAATGGTGTCGAAAAAAATTATAGCTCTATCTCTTATAGTCTCTGAGATCTAGGTGTTCATACGGACGGACGGACAGACGGACAGACACACAGACGGACAGACGGACATGGCTAGATCGTCTCGGCTGTTGACGCTGATCAAGAATATATATACTTTATAGGGTCGGAGATGCCTCCTTCTACCTGTTACATACATTTCCTGTCGGCACAAAGTTATGATACCCTTCTACCCTATGGGTAGCGGGTATAAAAATTCAGCGTAAAATTGCCAACAAATTTAAGCATCAAACGGCGTAATTAGAAATGTATGTATTTATCAGTGATCGGCGCCCTTGCTTGTGTGCGTATCAGCGACACGAAGCTCTTAGACTCTTACTACTCTCTGTCAGTCTTACCCTTCGCCTTAGCAACGCTGCTGTTAGAGAGAGACAGTCGAAGTGCAATGCTGACGTCACACAAATGTTTACAGCGTGCGTGTGCAGACCACATAGCCTATTCCGTTATATTTATAGTTTTTCTGCTTTTGGAATGCTTAATTTCGCCAAATGTGAGTTAATGCGCAAAATGCACATAGCCTATTCCGTTATATTTATAGTTTTTTCTGCTTTTTGAATGCGTAATTTCGTCAAATGTGAGTTAATGCGCAAAATGCACAAAATGCGCAATGAAGAGGTCATTTAGTTTAAGCTCAACCACTTGTGCATTACACCCGCAAAATGTCTCAAAAAAACTTTTTTTATTTAAAAATGTATTTGTTTTATTTTAGAAGCCTATTACGAACTGGCAACCATAAAATAAACAAAAACAAATTAGTTTTTGCTCCTTCCGGTTAGTGCGTCCTCCGGTTATAACGACGTAAAATGGTCGGTCCTTGAAAGTCGTTATAACCGGAATCTACTACTTTATAGGGTCGGAGATGCCTCCTTCTACCTGTTACATACATTTCCTGCCGGCACAAAGTTATAATACCCTTCTACCCTATGGGTAGCGGGTATAAAAAAATGTTGTACCCCGAGCGGGCTCGAACCCGAGTCCCCGACTACCGCAACAGTAATATGCTTGCACTCTACCAATAGAGCTATCGCAGTGCCTCCTTCATACAGATACAGATATAGAGGCGAGCATGTGTATACGTATACGCATACATACAACACATACATAGAAAGCGTTTTTGCCCATACAAAACTATTTCTTTAATAACTTCTACAATTTTTATCTGATCGCAACCAAATTTTCAGCAATCATAAATGCTATAGTTATTATTGTATATACCGAAATTCGCAACTCTAGCCTTACAATTACGCTTGTTATTCGATTTTTTTATTTGCGGGGGCGGAAGTGGGCGTGGCAAAATTTGAAACAAACTTGATTTGCGTGCAAACATAACAAATGGTGTCGAAAAAAATTATAGCTCTATCTCTTATAGTCTCTGAGATCTAGGTGTTCATACGGACAGACGGACATGGTTAGATCGTCTCGGCTGTTGACGCTGATCAAGAATATACATACTTTTATAGGGTCGGAGATGCCTCCTTCTACCTGTTACATACATTTCCTGCCGGCACAAAGTTATAATACCCTTCTACCCTATGGGTAGCGTGTATATAAAAAATTTTGTACCCCGAGCGGGCTCGAACCCGAGTCCCCGACTACCGCAACAGTAATATGCTTGCACTCTACCAATAGAGCTATCGCAGTGCCTCTTGCATACAGATACAAATATAGAGGCGAGCATGTATATACGTATACGCATACATACAAGTCATACATAGAAAGCGTTTGTGCCCATACAAAACTATTTCTTTAATAACTTTTACAATTTTTATCTGATCGCAACCAAATTTTCAGCAATCATAAATGCTATAGTTATTATTGTATATACCAAAATTCGCAACTCTAGCGTTACAATTACGCTTGTTATTTGCGGGGGCGGAAGTGGGCGTGGCAAAAATTTGAAACAAACTTGATGTGCGTGCAAAACATAACAAATGGTGTCGAAAAAATTATAGCTCTATCTCTTATAGTCTCTGAGATCTAGGTGTTCATAGGGACAGACGGACAGACGGACATGGTTAGATCGTCTCGGCTGTTGACGCTGATCAAGAATATACATACTTTATAGGGTCGGAGATGCCTCCTTCTACCTGTTACATACATTTCCTGCCAGCACAAAGTTATAATACCCTTCTACCCTATGGGTAGCGGGTATATAAAAAATTTTGTACCCCGAGCGGGCTCGAACCCGAGTCCCCCGACTACCGCAACAGTAATATGCTTGCACTCTACCAATAGAGCTATCGCAGTGCCTCTTGCATACAGATACAAATATAGAGCCGAGAATGTATATACGTATACGCATACATAGAAGTCATACATAGAAAGCGTTTGTGCCCATACAAAACTATTTCTTTAATAACTTCTACAATTTTTATCTGATCGCAACCAAATTTTCAGCAATCTTAAATGCTTTAGTTATTATTGTATATACCAAAATTCGCAACTCCAGCGTTACAATTACGCTTGTTATTTGCGGGGGCGGAAGTAGGCGTGGCAAAATTTGAAACAAACTTGATCTGCGTGCAAACATAACAAATGCTGTCGAAAAAATTATAGGTCTATCTCTTATAGTCTCTGAGATCTAGGTGTTCATACGGACGGACGGACAGACGGACAGACACACAGACGGACAGACGGACATGGCTAGATTGTCGCGGCTGTTGACGCTGATCAAGAATATATATATACTTTATAGGTCGGAGATGCCTCCTTCTACCTGTTACATACATTTCTATGGGTAGCGGGTATAAAAATTTTGTACCCCGAGCGGGCTCGAACCCGAGTCCCCGACTATCGCAACAGTAATATGCTTGCACTCTACCAATAGAACTATCGCAGTGCCTCTTGCATACAGATACAAATATAGAGGCGAGCATGTATATACGTATACGCATACATAGAAGTCATACATAGAAAGCGTTTGTGCCCATACAAAACTATTTCTTTAATAACTTCTACAATTTTTATCTGATCGCAACCAAATTTTCAGCAATCATAAATGCTTTAGTTATTATTGTATATACCAAAATTCGCAACTCTAGCGTTACAATTACGCTTGTTATTTGCGGGGGCGGAAGTGGGCGTGGCAAAATTTGAAACAAACTTGATTTGCGTGCAAACATAACAAATGCTGTCGAAAAAAATTATAGCTCTATCTCTTATAGTCTCTGAGATCTAGGTGTTCATACGGACAGACGGACAGACGGACAGACGGACATGGCTAGATCGTCTCGGCTGTTGACGCTGATCAAGAATATATATACTTTATAGGGTCGGAGATGCCTCCTTCTACCTACAAAG
>NW_026869545.1:0-10518 GCF_023558535.2 Drosophila nasuta | reverse complement strand
GCGGCTATGGATTGCGCGTATAGGTGTAATGGTTCCACACCAGCTATTACCTCGAGGGCTTTAGTTGGCGTCGACCTGAGAGCGCCTGTGATACACAGTAGCGCTTTGACGCTGTGTCCTTTCCATGATGGATAGGTACGTCCTTTTTCAGTGGCCTGCCACCACACTAGAACACCGTAGGTGAGGATAGGGCGAACAACTGAGATGTATATCCACCGCATTAGATTAGGAGAGAGGCCCCAAGTGCAACTAAGCATCTTTTTCGCCATGTACAAGGCTCCGGTGGCCTTCTTCACCCTTTCTAACACATTGAGCTTCCATGTCAGTTTGCTGTCCAGGACCACACCTAGGTATTTTACTGCTAGGCTCGGCTTTAGCATAGTGCAGCCTATTTTGGGGGACCACGCAGGGTACCTTATACCTCTCTCGTGAAGAGGATAAGGTCCGTTTTATCCATAATAATGCTGAGCCCGGCTGATTCGGCCCATGCTTTAACTTCCCGCAAAGTAAGTTCCATTACGGAACTAAGGGTGGTTGGGCATTTCCCAGTTATCAAAATGCTTATGTCGTCAGCATAGGCAATTAACTTTGGGGCCCGTCTAGTAAATTTAGAAGTAGGCTATTTACGACCAAATTCCAAAGGAGAGGCGAGAGAACCCCACCCCTGGGGAGTGCCACCTCGCACTACCTTTGTAATGGCCGCATCGCCCCACGTAGCCACCACCCGCCTGTCACAAAGAAGGCGGTTGACCCATCTGTGGGATCGCTGGTGCCGTGTTAATTGGTGGTAAGGCCCTTCATAATAGCATCAGTGGTGACGTTATTGAAGGCGCCTGAAATGTCAAGAAATGCACCCAAGGCATATTCTTTATAGTGGTCCGCTTTTTCTATGGAGGCTACTAGAGCATGGAGAGCAGTCTCAATGGACTTGCCCTTTGTATACGCATGCTGATTTGGGGACAACAGATGCATTGAGTTGCTTCTGATGTGCAAATCAAGTAGCTTTTCCAATGTTTTAGCAGGAAAGAGGTTAGGCTGATAGGCCGAAAGTCATTTGGGACCACATGACTGCATTTGCCCGCCTTGGGCAGGAAAATGACTTTCGAGGTCCTCCAAAGAGTGGGGATATGACCCCATGCGAGGCACGCCGAATAGATACCCGATAGCCACGGAACAATCGTTGGCTTGCTGGCTTGCAGCATTGCTGGCGAAAGTCCATCGAGACCGGGCGACCTGACCTCTCGCAAAGGAGTCGATAGCCCAAATTATTTTGTTATCTGTAATTAGACTGGCAGGGAGTCTCATAACTGGGAGACTAGGAAAGAGCTGCCAGTCACTATTCTCTATTCCAATACATCCCGGGAAATGAGTTGAGAGCAGTGCTTCAAGAGTTTCAGCACTGCTCTCCGTCCACGCTCCATCGCCCGACTTGAGCAGACTAGGACTGGAAGCCTGCTTGGACAGCAGCTTCCTCAGTCTGGAGGTGTCTTTGATGTTATCCAGGTCCGAGCAGAAGGTTCTCCATGAAGACCTTTTGGATGATCGGATCATCTTCTTTGTACGACTTCAGGAGAGACCTATACTCGTCCCAGACATATTCGTTGTCCGCCTTCTTAGCAAGTTGAAACATGCTAGTAAGCTCTCCACGTAGCGATGAGAGATCTGGGTTCCACCAGGGTGGCTTCGATCTTCTCGTCGGTCTTGAGAGTCTACAAGATTGGCGAAACGCTGAAAGTAGTCCTGCAGAAAGGACATTGACATTAGTTTCTAGGTCCTGCACCGAGTTGATGTTACCCGGCGAACCAAGAGACTTGGAAACAAGGCTAGAGAATTTCGCCCAGTTCGTGTTACGGGATTTCTGAACGGCTGAGCCGCAGGTACCCTGTTAAAAGGAATGGTAAATTGAATGTACTTATGGTCCGAGAGGGAGGGTCTGTCCAGGACCCTCCACTCTTCAACATTGGTACACTCAGTTGAAATCGTTAAGTCCAGCACATTACTGGAGGTGGGACCTACATAGGTAGATACCTCACCCTGTTGGCTAGTCTAAGCTTATGGTTAAGGATAAAATCAAGAACTGACTCACCCCTGTCGTTGATGTCGGGACTTCCCCAGACGCTATGGTGGGCGTTGGCGTCCGTTCCGATAATAATATGCTTATTGGAGGAGCAGACCATGTCCACCAGCCTCACAGCTCGTCAGGTGGAGCCGGCTTGTCGTGGGCCATATAACAGGATGCCAGCAGCAAACATCCTTCACGGCTCTCCAGCACCACCACGGTTAGATCGTCGTTGCTGTAATTAGGTAGTAGATGAGCTTTTAGCCCCTTCTTTACAAGGATGGCAGTTCTCGATCTGCTTACCAATGTCGGGACGTATAAATCATAGTTGGGCGACTTCAGTCCAGCCACCGTGTTGCCCGACGCTATCCACGGTTCTTGGACCAAAGCCGCGTAGGCGGACACTTCCTCCAGGGCAAGGAGTAGCTCCGCCGAAGCCGTTTTGGATTTATGGAGGTTGAGTTGCAGCACACTCATTAGAGGTTAGCAAACTCGCGGGGGCCGTCTCCATGGACAGTTCCTCCCCACCCCCTCCGTCTTGTCAGTCAGGCTGAGGTGCTGGGTGGCGTCGGTCACGCTCTCGAGACCGAGATCTGCCTCAACCTCCCCAGACCTCAGCGTGTGTGTGTCCTTGTCGTTCGGATGACGTTTCTTGAGGCGAAGGTACACGCTCCTAAGCCCCACGCCATCTTCCCATTGCGTTTGTATAGCAGATCCTCGGCCTCCTTGTTGATCTGAATGATCACGTGCTGCCCACCACTGGGTAAAGGTTCATCAACCTTCAGCACGGACCAATCACTCGTCGGTATGGCCGGGTTCTGCTTTTTAAGCAGCTGAAGCGCCCGCTCTCCCTGGACAACTATTGGGAAAAGGACTTTCGCCTTCGGCATGGACGGAATATTATTCCTGTCCACCACGTCCAGCTTGGCCCCCTCCCACAGCCCGTCCAGTTTGGGTACGGTCGCTTGCAGCCACTGCAATGTTGGGTCGTCCTTGCATGTTGGGATCTTGACACCATTCAGCCAGCCAGTGCCTTCGAATGTAGGCATTGGACTGTCTGGGACATTCTCCATCCTGACAAACAGTGCGTCGACCAGCTTACTATGGGTCAACCGCCACCGCTCTGCAGACATTTTCCCGTTAGGGTCCCCTCTGTCTATGAGAGCAACGGCGAGATGCCGCCTGGCAGTTTTGTGCAACCGTTGCTCTCTGTTTCGTCCTGTTCGAGTCCGTGTTGGTGGAGCCAGGTGCTCGCAGCTTCTTGCTCACTGGAGCCCCTTGCTTGGGACTCTCAGCGGACCGTTGGCGCTTGCTTGCCATGGACTCCACCTTGTTGTTGGCGGGGCCGGTAGAACCGGTCTGCACTTTATTGTCTTTTGGAAGGGGGCTAAGTTGGTTTTCCCGCATCCACGTGTTGGCCCAGGCAAGCCTCTCCTGGTCCTGACGGACAGGTTAGCTACGCCACTAAGCCTTGCGTGAATACGGGTCGCCGCCCTATTTTTGGCCTTCTCCTTCAGCTCCCCGTGCCCCGCTGCGCAACCTTGGAGGTGCTGGCGATAGGCAGGGGGTGACTGAAGAGGAAGACGTTCCCCTCCACCGTAGAAGTTGGCGCAGCGCTCTTTTGGTCCGTGTCGGTTAAGACCACAGCACCCGCGCGCACCAACCTCGAATTTTGTGGCAGTGTTGTTACAACTGATACGGCCTGCTCTCGCCGCCCTCAGAGGTGTGACCGCTGGCGACACGCAGAGGATCTCTCCCTCGTGCCTGCCGGTGGTAGCAGTCACGCCTTCCACCGACGTTTGGGCTGACATCCCAGCCCGAGTTGAATAGTTTAATGAGTCCATTCCGAGACCATAGTTGGCTAATTTTTGTTCTTGGGAGCCCCCATAGCGTTTTCAGTCTGACCGCCAGACACCTCGTACCATGGATTCTGCTACTTATCTTCAGGCAGATGCTCGAAAGATAAGGAACAGAGTCCTCAGCTAGAATCTGCAGTTCCTGAAATATCGACGTATAGTAGAGATCTGCTACCCGTTGACACTGAGGTAATACAGATCCTACCCAGCCAGCACCCTCGGGGAGGGTTCAGCAGAGGATTTTTGCCAGCCGCCAACAGATGTTAGTATATTATTAATTATCTATCGAATATTTGCGGTGAGTTGGTTGGCAGGATCACTTTTGCCATTCACATAAGTATCGTATTAAATAATATCGATATCGAACTTAGATTAATCAAGCAATATCGATATTCCCGCTTAATCTAGGCTAGACCATCTCTTTTCAATTCGAAAGCTACAAAGATATAGTGCCGCAGCAAAATATTGAAAATAAATCTGACGGCATCCGTCACAATGTTAAATATATATATTTTATTGGTGTTGTTCGGAAGTGCGCACTTTTCAAAGTGCATTGTTTTGATTTTCTTTGGCCCTCTCGTTGGTTTTACAAGGTACGTAGCGAGAAAACCAAATTTCATAATTTTAATTAGTACGTTTTTCCTGGTGTAGGATATTGTGTATGTAATCACGTGGCAACGACCACTGTACAGCACACACCAACTGATCTGCAACTGCAGAGGACCCGCGCCAAAAAGGCGTGAGCAACAACTTTGCAAAGGGAGTTGCCACCAAACGCCTAGATATTTGCACTTGAGTCACCAGTTTAGTGACACCCAAGACAGCAGGAGGCTGTAGAACCGACGCCATGCGTTGCTAAAACGGTTCCAAAGGGAACACAAGCGTCGGATAAACCCTTTTGAGAGAACGGATTAGCATAGAGCTGATCGTTTGCCACTTCTCATTATCATCGTGGAAGTTGCGCCATGCGCTGCTGAGGCTGCGCGTTTCGCAGACTCGTTGCTGCAACTCGCTGCTATGAGTTGCCGAGCCTGCACCACTCGTCGGCATTGAGATCTGTGCCGCCACTCGTCGTCGCATCTCTTATTGGATGTTGTGTTGACAGTGCGATTGCCACTGGAGACCACTGCCGTTTTATACCCGCTACCCATAGGGGTAGAAGGGTGGCTATAACTTTTGTGCCGGCAGGAAATGTATGTAACAGGTAGAAGAAGGCATCTCCGACCCTATAAAGTATATATATTCTTGATCAGCGTCAACAGCCGAGACGATATAGTCATGTCCGTCTGTCCGTCCGTCCGTCTGTCCGTCTGTCCGTATGAACACCTAGATCTCAGAGACTATAAGAGATAGAGCTATAATTTTTTCTCGACAGCATTTGTTATGCTTGCACGCAGATCAAGTTTGTTTCAAATTTTTGCCACGCCCACTTCCGCCCCTGCAAATCAAAAAATCGAATAACAAGCGTAATTTAGAGTTACGAATTTTGGTATATACAGTAATAACTATAGTAGTTATGATCCCTGAAAATTTGCTTGCGATCAGATAAAAATTGTCGCAGTTATTAAAGAAATACTTTTGTATGGGCAAAAACGCCTACTTACTAGGGGTCTGAGTTGTTTTGGCCGACAATCTGGTACATTGTGCTGTCTATGGTATATTTTGAATGCGGTACTATATCGATATACCACATATACCATTTGGTATATTTTTAGTATTTTGCAGCATATTTGGTATATTTTGAGAATAATACCGCAAAATATATTGCTTTTTATTCAAAATGGGTAGCGGGTATCTCACAGTCGAGTACACCTCGACTGTAGCTTTCATACTTGTTCGTTGCTGCTTCTGACACCGTCGAAAGGGCTATTGCACTCGCTGCCGCCTTTGTTGCTGTTTCTTTTCTCGTATATAATTTTTCTTTTGCCATATAAAATGTTCAACAATATAACGTAAATTCAATTAAAAATAGTATTGAAATATAATTCATATTTGAATTTAAATTTAAATTTTATATTTAGTATTATATTTTAAGTTAGATATAATCAAATAGTAAGTCCTCATATGGGTATGGTATGTATATAATATTATATCAAAGCTGTTATATATTCTAATTCCTTTTGAAGTTCCACCCAGCTCATCAACTCATCAATCATCACAGGCCTGTCGATATATCGATGCAGTAAGAAAAGCAGCGTATAAAGAGTATGTGTAAGTACGGCATAGCCGCACCGAAATCATTCGTATATGACAGCTATTATTATTGTTATTATTATTCTTATTAGTATTATATTCATACCCATCCTATTAGGAAATACTAGATAAAAGTAGTACAGTAGGCAAATAATGCATAAAAATGAAGTTTTGTTCATGCATTAAAGTATTTTTGAAGTCTTTTCATCTTAACACCGTTGAATAATCATGAAGTTGAAATAAATTATAAAGTAATAGGCACCTGATATTACTTGTTGTTGCTAAATTTGGGTAAAGGCATAGAGCCAAAAGCTTTTACAGGTTGGGAGGGTAGAGAAGAAGAACATAACTTTCTTCGTTCTTCATATTTATATGTTGAATGCATATACTTCTTAACCGGTCTATCGGTTGATAGCCTATCCTGTCTGTTCCCGTCTTAACTCTGTCTACCTTCTTTATCTGTGTGGCACGGCAGCTTACTAGGTGGCAAAAGACCCACCCACTTTCCCTGAACTTTAGTCGACAATGTAGGCAGAGTATGCTTCCAGTTTGCTGCCCAATCAACGGGTCGTCCTATTATAAGACGACGCCCAAGACGGTGTTCGTTACAATACGGACAGACGGACAGACACTCGAGCACACTCGACTGTAGCTTTCTTACTTGTTTCTTCTTCTCATATCTAGCAACATCTTCCATGTTTTTAGGAGCAAAGACACTAGCAATTCTATTTTCTTGAAAGTTGGATGTATCTTCTCTTCGATTTTATCCCACAGCTAATGGAATTTCAAGAATGGAATCTCATTAAATGAGAATCCTGAACGTCTAATGCAAGTTGCAACCGCTCATACACTTCTTCCTTCGATAAAAAGATTTTGAGTATTGCTTTAGTAATATTCAAACTTCTTTTATTTTTAATTTCCGAGCATTTCAGTTTTAATCTTATCAGAATTAGTATGTGGAACGGTTTCACAAACATTCACAACTTTAGTTTAAACAATCTT
Source organism: Drosophila nasuta (assembly GCF_023558535.2). Classification (NCBI taxonomy): domain Eukaryota; kingdom Metazoa; phylum Arthropoda; class Insecta; order Diptera; family Drosophilidae; genus Drosophila; species Drosophila nasuta. The sequence continues at coordinate 3,408 of NW_026869545.1, read as the reverse complement.
AAAATTATCATAAGAAACTTCCACCAATAACCCTTGATCCAATATTTTTTTACCAATTACAATATTATTTTTATACCCGCTACCCATAGGGTAGAAGGGTATTATAACTAAACAATTTTTATCTGATCAAACCAAATTTTTAGGAATCACAAAGACCATTGTTATTATTGTATATACCAAAATTCGCACGTCTAGCTTTAATATTACTCTTGTTATTATTGATTTGCAGGAGCGGTAGTGGTCGTGGCAAAAATTTGAAACAAACTTGATCTGCAAACATAACAAATACTGTCAGAAAAAAAATTATAGCTCCATCTCTTATAGTCTCTGAGATCTAGGTGTTCATACGGACAGACGGGCATGGCTAGATCGTCTCGGTTTTTGATGCTGATCAAGAATATATATACTTTATATGGTCAGAGATGCCTTCTTCTACCTGTTGTATACATACATACATACCCTATAGGTAGCGGGTATAAAAATTTTGTAAAATAAATTTGGCTAAGATAATTAGGTTCCGTGTGGGTGACTTTGTGTTGCTTAAAAACAGCAAGAGACAACAATTGAAAGTTCAAAAGGACCTTTTGGGTGTTGAGGTATTAAATGGAGACAGATAAGTTTTAAAAGTCTACACAGAACAATAGACGTTACAAGTATCCACATGAAAGCTTGCAAAAGTTTTAGGATGTGCAAGTTCCAGAAGAGCTTGATGTAAATTACAAAGAACAAAGTCTGTTCAAAGGTCTGTTGAAACTGAAGTGTTTTCGACAAGTCAGGTGATTGGCAATGGACGAGGAATTGATGATTTGATTTGTAAAATTCAAAAATGTTAAACGATCTTTTGCTTGAATTTGTAAATGAAAGAAATGGTCTATAAGAGAATATAACCTAAGATATGTTAAAGTAAAGTTATGTTTAGGAAGAATATATGAATTTGAGTTTTATTTGGCAGTTTTGTTTTTAAATATCATCCGTTATTAAATAAAAATGGAATGTTGCAATAAAATGAGATAGTCATTCCAGACACGAGGACGTGTATATGTCCGTATTGCCGTGTCGAAGAGAGTAGTGGAGCATCTAGTGTCGGCATATTGACACTCCGTAGTTGTGGGTGCGTTTCGGCACATTAACACTGCGTATTTGCATATGCGCATCGGCATATTGACACTGCGTAATTAAGAGTGTGCAAATTAATCAATTCAGTTGTACTGAATAGAAAAATATATTTGTTTGTTGGGAGCTGCAAGCTTCCGCTTTATTCGGATATCAAATTAGAACTAAAAGTACAAAAGTGGACTTATGCTGCAAGTCAGCTAAGATGGGACAAAAGCTTCTTTTATGTTTACAAAACGGATTATGAAATCAAAGATCGAAGTGTGAAATTCAATTGTGTTTACAATTGCGTTTTGACATGTCAGCATTCGCTGTTGAGTTTACATTTAGGGTGTGCGCATTATGATCTGGGCTTTATAACTAAGTGTGTTTATGCTAACGCATAATTGTTTACATCAAAAATGACTGCGCAATTGGAATTGGACTAATTGGAAATATTCTGAAGAGTGAGAAATTGAAAGTGTTTATATTTCCAATACGATTTGTTATGTGAGGCTGGGTGATAACTCCCCTTCCTAAGATAGTATCGTCCCCGATACTTAATGGTTTTAACAAATCTTCGACTTTTTTGATTTAATTTACTTAAAGTATCAAGCTCTAATTCTTGATTTGGTAAATTATAATTTTGATTTTCAGAATTCTTTTGATTTTAAAAGGTTACAATAATTGAAATATGCGGGCCGGTACTTAAGAAGTTTTATCACAAATAATATTAAAATTAATACAAATAATAAAAATGTTATTTTAGAATGGTTATTTTCTAAAAGTGATAACAATTCTTGATAAAACGCTTATGTTTTCCATTTGTAATTCTGTGATATTAGTAGGTTGGTATTCAGTTACTAAATAGTTTGTAAATTTTTTGTCTTTTATATAGTTTAATATTTTTCTTTTTCGTTAAAATAGGATGTATTATTGATTACAACCATAATTTGTTCCTGATACTAGAAGAGCACCATCTGTTATGATTTCTGTGGGTCTATTGCTAGCTGCGGCTGCTCAGCAATCACGACGAGGCCTGTGGCTTGATATCGTAAAGTTGACGTTAACATTTGCCACTTCCTTCCACTTCAACTCTCCCACCACTCTCGCTATCTGCTCGCTCTCTCTTTCGCCCCTCTCGTTGACTCTATCTATCATATCGCTTACTGACTGGAAAGTATTAAAAAGTTTTCAAATTTTCGTGAGCCCAAGGAAGTGCAGGTTGCTCTTTATTGCGTTAAAATTTTCGCTTTCACAAAAGGACCAACGATTTTCCTCACTCACACACACACACAAGCCACGCCCAGCAACGCCTTATGTCTCTTCCCTACTTCCCTACTTCTACTTTTTTTTTAGCTTCCACTCAGCACTGTAATTGATTTATGTGCGCAAACGTGCGTGGAGCGGCTGCTTACAATTTACTCTCAGCCTCGAACGTTCTCGCTGCACTATGGTCCCAAATCCCGATTTGGTGGCATAAAGTCCAAAATTTCATGGAAGAAAATCTGAATTTTTTTTTTATATATTTAAACTAGATACCCTAGATAGAAAGTATCAATAAATATTTTTGTCAAAAATGCAATCTTGCAATTTTACAGATGTTTAAAGTCAGGTGATTGAGCAGCTGATTTTTGTGACAAAATTGGCGGGAAATTTTTAATAACTTTGAGCGCTTGGCAAATCTAAACTAAACAATATTTTTCTATTATTTAAAATGGATATTAAAGTTGGAGGTATGTTAATTACGAATAATAAACACAGTTTGTGTGGTAATTTGATTAACGTTATATATTTGTACTGTTTTGTGTTGTCCAAGGAAATCAAAAAGCTGACAAAAGTGTTCGTCTTCTGTAGAGGAAAAAAAGGTGTTCTGCGTATTTGTGCGTTGTTTAATGTATGTTAAACAATAGTAGACACTTTATATTAAATTTTAATAATAGTTTGGTTTGCGGCTTTTTGCGGCTTTTCCGATGCTTTAATTATTTAGATGTGCTTGAATTCTGTCACGCCACGTTGCTGGACGTGTGGATGGACAGCGGGCGCCACTCTTCCGCGCTGGTTGAACTTGTATTTGGTCAAATAGATGAATGTACACTGAGTGACGAAAAAAGAGAGCAATAAATAAAAACAAAAAAAAATTTAAATAAAATATCACGTATACGTCATGATGTCTATATGGGCATTGGAGTAGGCGTGGTCAAACTTACTTGAAAGTTTGCTTAAATATTTAGAGTGGTCTATTAATGAAGTATGCCAAGTTTCAGCTCGATAGATGCAATATTCGATTTTATGCCACCAAATCGGGATTTGGGA
>NW_026869544.1:0-21707 GCF_023558535.2 Drosophila nasuta | reverse complement strand
TTTAATTTTTCAAAACTTTTCCGATTTTTACATTTTCATTTTCCAAATATTTTCCATTTTTCCGATTTTTCATTTTCCAAAATTTTTCCGATTTTACATTTTTCATTTTCCAAAATTTTTCCGATTTTACATTTTTTTTCCAAAATTTTTTCCGATTTTAAAATTTTTCATTTTCCAAAACTTTTCCGATTTTTGATTTTTTTAATTTTTCCCAAAATTTTTCCGATTTTAAATTTTTTAATTTTCAAAATTTTTCCGATTTTACATTTTCATTTTCCAAAATTTTTCTGGGTTTTACATTTTTTATTTTTCCAAAATTTTCCCGATTTTACATATTTTCATTTTAAAATTTTTCCGATTTTACATTTTTTAATTTTCCAAAATTTTTCCGATTTTACTTTTCATTTTCAAAATTTTCCGATTTTACATTTATTCATTTTCCAAAATTTTCCGATTTTACATTTTTTAAATTTTCCGATTTTCCGATTTTCATTTTTTTTCCATTTATTTCCGATTTTATTTTTTATTTTACATTTTTTTTCCGATTTTATTATTCAAAATTTTTCCGATTTTATATTTTTTTTTTATTTTCCAAAATTTTTCCGATTTTATTTTTTAATTTTCCAAAATTTTCCGATTTTACATTTTTCATTTTCAAAAATTTTCCCTGATTTTACATTTTTTATTTTTCAAAATTTTCCCGATTTTACATATTTTCATTTTCCAAAATTTTCCTGATTTTATTTTTTCATTTTCCAAAATTTTTCATTTTCCATTTAATTTTTCAGATTTTCCGATTTTACATTTTTCATTTTCCAAAATTTTTCCGATTTTACATTTTTTTTTTTTCAAAATTTTTCCCGATTTTACATTTTTTTTTTTCCAAATTTTTCCCGATTTTCAAAATTTTGATTTTACATTGTTTTATTTTCCAAAATTTTTCCGATTTTACATTTTTCCATTTTTCCAAAATTTTTTTACATTTTTAAATTTTTTTCCTTTTTAAAAATTTTTCCGATTTTACATTTTTTTTCATTTTCCAAAATTTTCCGATTTTTACATTTTCATTTTCCAAAATTTTCCGATTTTAAATTTTTTTTTATTTTTAAAAATTTTCCGATTTTACATTTTTAAAATTTTTTTTAAAATTTTTCCGATTTTACATCTTTTCATTTTTCAAAATTTTTCCGATTTTAAATTTTTTTCATTTTCCAAAATTTTCCGATTTTAAATTTTTCATTTTTCAAAATTTTTCGATTTTAACATTTTTCATTTTCCAAAATTTTCCGATTTTAAATTTTTTCATTTTCCAAAATTTTTCCGATTTTACATTTTTTAATTTTTCAAAAATTTTTCCGATTTTGCATTTATTAATTTTCCAAAATTTTCCGGATTTTAAATTTTTCATTTTTTCAAAATTTTTCCGATTTTTTTTATTTTTCTATTTTCCAAAATTTTTCCGATTTTCCGATTTTATTTTTTCATTTTCCAAAATTTTTCCTGATTTTAAAATTTTTCATTTTTAAAAATTTTTCGATTTTACATTTTTAATTTTTAAAAATTTTTCCGATTTTACATTTTTTCATTTTCCAAAATTTTTCCCGATTTTACATTTTTTCCAAAATTTTCCAAAACATTTTTTCGATTTTTACATTTTTTTATTTTCAAAAATTTTCCTGATTTTACATTTTTTTCATTTTCCAAAATTTTTCCGATTCTTACATTTTTTTCATTTTCCAAAATTTTCCCGATTTTAACATTTTTAATTTTCCAAAATTTTCCGATTTTACATTTTTTCATTTTCCAAAATTTTTCAGATTTTACATTTTTTTTCATTTTCCAAAATTTTTTTTCGATTTTAAATTTTTTCATTTTCCAAAACTTTTCCGATTTTTACATTTTTTCATTTTTCAAAATTTTTCCGATTTTACATTTTTTAATTTTCCAAAATTTTCCGATTTTAAATTTTTTCAATTTTTAAAAATTTTCCGATTTTCCGATTTTACATTTTCCAAAATTTTTCCGATTTTACATTTTTTCATTTTCCAAAAGTTTTCCGATTTTTACATTTTTTTTCATTTTTTAAAATTTTTCGATTTTACATTTTTTAATTTTTTTTTACAATTTTCCAAAAATTTTTCCGATTTTTACATTTTTTTAATTTTTAAAATTTTTCCGATTTTTACATTTTTTCATTTTCCAAAATTTTTCCGATTTTACATTTTTTCATTTTCCAAAATTTTTTGCGATTTTATATTTTTTCATTTTCCAAAACTTTTCCGATTTTTACATTTTTTATTTTTCAAAATTTTTCCGATTTTTACATTTTTTCATTTTCAAAAATTTTTCCGATTTTTACATTTTTTCATTTTCCAAAACTTTTCCGATTTTTACATTTTTTATTTTCCAAAATTTTTCCGATTTTACATTTTTTTTATTTTCTAAAATTTTCCCGATTTTACATTTTTTCATTTTTCAAAATTTTCCGATTTTACATTTTTTAATTTTCCAAAATTTTTCCGATTTTTACTTTTTTTCATTTTCCAAAATTTTCCGATTTTACATTTATTCATTTTCCAAAATTTTCCGGATTTTACATTTTTTCAATTTTCAAATATTTTCCGATTTTTGGTTTTATACCCGCTACCCATAGGGTAGAAGGGTATTATAACTTTGTGCCGGCAGGAAATGTATGTAACAGGTAGAAGGAGGCATCTCCGACCCTATAAAGTATATATATTCTTGATCAGCGTCAACAGCCGAGACGATCTAGCCATGTCCGTCTGTCCGTCCGTCCGTCCGTCCGTCTGTCCGTCTGTCCGTATGAACACCTAGATCTCAGAGACTATAAGAGATAGAGCTATAATTTTTTCGACAGCATTTGTTATGTTTGCACGCAGATCAAGTTTGTTTCAAATTTTTGCCACGCCCACTTCCGCCCCCGCAAATCAAAAAATCGAATAACAAGCGTTATTTTAAAGCTAGAGTTGCGAATTTTGGTATATACAATATTTACTATAGTAGTTATGATTCCTGAAAATTTGGTTGCGATCAGATAAAAATTGTTTAAGTTATTAAAGAAATAGTTTTGTATGGGCAAAAACGCCTTCTATGTGTGTGTTGTATGTATGCGTATACGTATATACATGTTCGCCTCTATATTTGTATCTGTATGCATAGGGCAATGCGATAGCTCTGTTGGTAGAGTGCAAGCCCAATGTGATGTGGTACTCGAGGTACTCGGGGAACTCGGGTTCGAGCCCGCTCGGGGTACAAACTTTTTTTTATCGTATTTTCAACAATTATATATAATAATTATAAAAATAATTATAAATAAATAATTATAAATAATAATTATAAATAAATAATTATAAACAATAATTATAAAGAAATACATACAAGGGCAAAAACGCCTGCTATGTATGTATTGTATGTATGCGTATACGTATATGCATGCTTGCCTATATTAATGTCGGTATGCATAGAGGACTTACAAGCAATGCGATAGCTCAAGTGGTAGAGTGCAAGCCGGGCATGTTAGGTTCTCGGTTCGAACTCGAACCCGCTCAGGGTACAAACTTTTTTTTTTTAAATCGTATTTACAACAATTGTAAATCAAAATTGTGGATGTTATTAAAGAAATACTTTTGTATGGGCAAAAACGCCTGCTATGCTTTCGTTTGTATGTATGTATGCGTTTATATATCTACATGCTCGACTATATTGGTGTTGGTAGTGTACAAGCCCAACATTTGGTGGTGTGCCGGTTCGAGTCCCGGTCGGGACTCATAAATTTTTTTTAATGCTATATACAATAATTCAGATCAAGTTGGTTTCAAATTTTACCACGCCCACTTCCGCCCCTGTTAAAGTTATTATGGCGACAAACGGCTGCTGCAGCATGTCTCATTTGGTTGGCCAACTAGACCAACTAAATATTCTTAACAGTTCTTGATTGTGATCGGAAAATAATCTTATTAGATATTCGAGAAGCAATTTTAATAAATGGTAATAATTATTAGCCGCTTTAATGCAACAATAACGCGTTTTTACACACATAGATACATGTGTGTGTATTTATGTATGCATGTGAATGCACGCGTACGTATACATGTACATATATATTTGCATTTGTCCGTTATGTTCAAAAATGTAACGGTTTTTAGCGGTACTGAATACACTTCGCTCAAGGTTTATAGATCTTAAACTTTTAATTATTGAAGAAATCTCAATGGTCGGTGCCAAAATGTTATCTCACTTAGATGCTCGTCTTAAGCAAATTTTTGCTAACAGGGAAACCTCATTTGGAGGAATTTCAGTAATTGTTTTTGGCGATCTCAGACAACTACGTCCCGTAGGAGATCGATGGATTTTCCAATCCACTACATCGTCGCATGATCCATACAGTGCTATATTTGGGTCTGCTTTGTGGGATATTTTTAAGTTTTTGAGCTCACAGAGATTATGCGACAACGAGACGATCAAGCATTTGCGCTAGCGCTTAATAACATGGCATCCGGTCAAATGACAATAAATGACATTAATTTACTTAGAGCTAGAGTTTCGGTCTTAGACCAATTTCCTAATGATGCCATTCATTTGTTTTTGCGTAATGAGGATACAAATATTTTTAACACTGCTAAGTTAAACTCGATACCTACGGAGCAGTTCATTTCCACTGCTCTTGACTCAATAAAAGCTGCACATCTTAACTCAGAAGCTAAGTCCAGATGCTTGGAATCCGTAAAGGATTTCAAAACATCTCAAACTCAAGGGCTTTGCACAACCCTTATTTTGAAAACCACTGCTAAATACATGATGACGGTCAATATAGATACTGCAGATGGTCTTGTTAATGGAGCTTCAGGTATTCTTATGGAAATAGGTTTTAACACATCCAACTCCCCGCATGTTCTTTGGATTAAATTCTTAGATGAAAGTGTTGGAACTAATGCTCGATCTAGGTGCACTCATCGTGCTGAATCCTCTTGGACCCCTGTTCAGAAAACTGTGAAAAGTTTTCAATACCATTCAAATGAGCAAGTTTCTATTGACCGCAAACAATTTCCAGTTGTACCTGCAGAAGGTATAACTATTCATAAAAGTCAGGGTGCTACATATACCAACGTGGTGGTCCACACAACTCCTGGTATGCAAAGGGAAGCTTTGTATGTAGCTTGTAGTAGAGCCACAAGTGCGGCTGGCCTCTTTATTGTTGGGCAATTTGTGCCCCCGAAAGCTGACCGTCAGTCAGTGGTAGAGCAAGAGCTTGCCAGTTTAAGATCCACAAAATTGTTAAATTCCCATTTCAGCTGTCTCTTTGGCAATTCTAAAATCAATGCTGTATTCCATAATACACAAAGTTTACATTGCCACATTACTGATATTTGCTCCGATCAGTTAATGCTCCAGTCTCAATTCCTATTTTTCGTTGAGGCTTCTACATATTCCAATGAATCATATGATATTCCTGGCTACCGTTGTGCTATTCGTCTTGATTGCCAGTCGACTTCTAGTGGATCTCGTCCAAAGAGAGGCATTCTTATATTCGCCAAAAATCAAGTTTTTGAGAATGTTAGTCTCTGCTCAAGCGGACGATATTATTCTGACCCCAATAATTTAGCTTCCGCAGTGTTCGAGTATGCAGTGTTTAAATATAAGTCTTTAGGATTCCTCATTATATATAGAAGTCCAAAATATCCTCCGCATAAGTTCGAAACTGAATTTGAAAATTTATTTCAGGGATTTCCATTTTTGGATAGCAGTAGTGTAGTGCTAGGAGATTTTAATTTTTGTTTACGGGAGCTATCTGCTGAATGTAGAAGGGTTTTCGATTTTTGGCAGCTAATAGTTATAGGTTTTGTTAGATTTGAACACGTCCACAACCAATCGTGATACACATATTGATTGGGCGTGCTCAAATATTAGGGATAACAGAGCCACAGCACGCACATATGAGACAATTTATAGCTATCATAGTGGTATTTTAGTTAGCATTGATGATCAGGTTTAGATTTTTTGTATTTCTAAAAGTATTTGCACCTAATTTAATTTAATTTAATTTAATTTAATTTAAATATTTTAATTTTAATTTTAATCCTTAAAATCAAAATTTTTTGTTTATTATTATAAATTTAATTTATATTAATTATGATTTTATATATACAACAATTTTTGGGGAATAATGGTGTTGTTTGTTCACAGCACAAGTCGACTCGTAGGTCTGCCGAATTTAGATTTCGGAAAAGACCCCATTATATTTAATGGCCTCCTCGTGGTGTTCCTGGTCTTGCTTTAATAAATAAAATGTATTTTATTGAAGCAGGAGCTGATTCGAGCGGCGACATATTTCAGAAACCAATTTTATATTCAATAACATTAATATTGTATCATAAAATAAGTATACTTATAATACGCAAGAATTAAATAGACTTTAATTTACAGTATCAATTTTGGGCACATTTTCCATATTTCTTTTTTACTATGGGTAGCGGGTATCTCACAGTCGAGCTCACTCGACTGTAGCTTTCTTTTTTTGTTTTTTTTCCGATTTTCTATAATTTTTCCGATTTTTACATTTTTTTCATTTTACAAAATTTTCCCGATTTTAAGATTGTTTTATTTTCCAAAATTTTTCCGATTTTTATTTTTTTCATTTTCCAAAATTTTCCGGATTTTTAAATTTTTTTTTACATTTTTTAAAAATTTTTCCGATTTTACATTTTTTCATTTCCAAAATTTTTCCGATTTTACATTTTTCATTTTCCAAAATTTTCCGATTTTAAATTTTTTCATTTTCCAAAATTTTTCCGATTTTACATTTTTTCATTTTTTAAAATTTTTCCGATTTTACATTTTTCATTTTCCAAAATTTTTCCGATTTTACATTTTTTCATTTTCCAAAATTTTCCGATTTTAAATTTTTTTCATTTTCCAAAATTTTTCCGATTTTAACATTTTTTAGTTTTTCCAAAATTTTTCCGATTTTACATTTTTTAATTTTCCAAAATTTTCCGATTTTAAATTTTTAAATTTTCAAATATTTTCCGATTTTACATTTTTTCATTTTCCAAAATTTTTCCGATTTTACATTTTTCATTTTCCAAAAATTTTCCGATTTTTAAAATTTTTCATTTTCCAAAATTTTCCCGATTTTACATTTTTCATTTTCCAAAATTTTTCCGATTTTACATTTTTTATTTTCCAAAATTTTTCCGATTTTACATTTTTTTCATTTTCCAAAATTTTTCCGATTTTACATTTTTTCATTTTCCAAAATTTTCCCGATTTTAACATTTTTTCATTTTCCAAAATTTTCCCGATTTTACATTTTTTCATTTTCCAAAATTTTTCCGATTTTTACATTTTTTCATTTTCCAAAATTTTTCCGATTTTAAATTTTTTCATTTTCCAAAAATTTTCCGATTTTACATATTTTCATTTTCCAAAATTTTTCCGATTTTTACATTTTTTAATTTTCCAAAATTTTCCGGATTTTACAATTTTTTCATTTTTAAAATTTTTTCCGATTTTACATTTTTTCATTTTCCAAAATATTTCCGATTTTACATTTTTTCATTTTCCAAAAGTTTTCCGATTTTACATTTTTCATTTTCCAAAATTTTTCCGATTTTAAATTTTTTTATTTTTTAAAATTTTTCCGATTTTACATTTTTTCATTTTCAAAAATTTTCCGATTTTACATTTTTTCATTTTCCAAAATTTTTCCGATTTTACATTTTTTTTTTTTTCCAAAATTTTCCGATTTTACATTTTTTCATTTTCCAAAATTTTTCCGATTTTACATTTTTTCATTTTCCAAAATTTTTCCGATTTTACATTTTTTTATTTTCAAAAATTTTCCGATTTTACATTTTTCATTTTCCAAAAATTTTCCGATTTTACATTTTTTTATTTTCCAAAATTTTTCCGATTTTACATTTTTTTATTTTCCAAAATTTTCCCGATTTTACATTTTTTCATTTTTCAAAATTTTCCCGATTTTACATTTTTTTCATTTTCCAAAATTTTTCCGATTTTATATTTTTCATTTTCCAAAATTTTCCGATTTTATTTTTTTCATTTTCCAAAATTTTTCCGATTTTATATTTTTTCATTTTCCAAAATTTTTCCGATTTTATATTTTTTCATTTTCCAAAATTTTTCCGATTTTACATTTTTTCATTTTTCAAAATTTTTCCGATTTTACATTTTTTCATTTTCCAAAATTTTTCCGATTTTATATTTTTTCATTTTCCAAAATTTTTCCGATTTTACATTTTTTCATTTTCCAAAATTTTTTCCGATTTTACATTTTTTCATTTTCCAAAATTTTTTTCCGATTTTACATTTTTTTTCATTTTCCAAAATTTTTCCGATTTTACATTTTTCATTTTCCAAAATTTTTCCGATTTTACATTTTTTCATTTTCCAAAATTTTTCCGATTTTACATTTTTTTTTTTCCAAAATTTTCCGATTTTATATTTTTCATTTTCCAAAATTTTTCCGATTTTACATTTTTTATTTTTCCAAAATTTTTCCGATTTTACATTTTTTAATTTTCCAAAATTTTTCCGATTTTTACATTTTTTTATTTTCCAAAATTTTCCGAACTTTTAAATTTTTTCATTTTCCAAAATTTTCCGATTTTATTATTTTTTTCATTTTCCAAAATTTTTCCGATTTTATTTTTTCATTTTCCAAAATTTTTCCGATTTTATATTTTTTCATTTTCCAAAATTTTTCCGATTTTATTTTTTTTTTATTTTCCAAAATTTTCCGATTTTACATTTTTTCATTTTCCAAAATTTTTCCGATTTTATTTTTTCATTTTCCAAAATTTTTCCGATTTTACATTTTTCATTTTCCAAAATTTTTCCGATTTTATATTTTTTTCATTTTTTTCCAAAATACATTTTTCGATTTTATTTTTTTTTTCATTTTTCAAAATTTTTCCGATTTTATTTTTTCATTTTCCAAAATTTTTCCGATTTTATTTTTTAATTTTCCAAAAATTTTCCGATTTTACATTTTTATTTTTCCAAAATTTTTCCGATTTTATATTTTTCATTTTCCAAAAATTTTTCCGATTTTAAATTTTTCATTTTCCAAAATTTTTCCGATTTTATTTTTTTTTTTTTTTTCCAAAATTTTCCGATTTTATATTTTTCATTTTCCAAAATTTTTCCGATTTTATTTTTTTTTTTCCAAAATTTTTCCGATTTTATTTTTTTATTTTCCAAAATTTTCCGATTTTATATTTTTCATTTTCCAAAATTTTTCCGATTTTACATTTTTTATTTTCCAAAATTTTTCCGATTTTATATTTTTTATTTTTCAAAAATTTTCCGATTTTATTTTTTTCATTTTCCAAAATTTTCCGATTTTACATTTTTTTCATTTTCCAAAATTTTTCCGATTTTATATTTTTCATTTTCCAAAATTTTCCGATTTTACATTTTTTTATTTTCCAAAATTTTTCCGATTTTATATTTTTTCATTTTCCAAAATTTTTCCGATTTTATATTTTTTTTTTTCCAATTTTATATTTTTATTTTTTTACATTTTTTTTTTTCATTTTCCAAAATTTTTCCGATTTTATTTTTTTCATTTTCCAAAATTTTCCGATTTTATTTTTTTCATTTTCCAAAATTTTTCCGATTTTACATTTTTTCATTTTCCAAAATTTTTCCGATTTTATATTTTTTTCATTTTTTTATTTTCCAAAATTTTCCGATTTTATTTTTCATTTTCCAAAATTTTTCCGATTTTATTTTTTCATTTTCCAAAATTTTTCCGATTTTATTTTTCATTTTCCAAAATTTTCCATTTTCTTTTTCATTTTCCAAAATTTTCCTGATTTTTTTTTTTCATTTTCCAAAATTTTTCCGATTTTATTTTTTCATTTTCCAAAATTTTCCGATTTTATTTTTTTTTCATTTTTCCAAAATTTTTCCGATTTTATATTTTTTCATTTTCCAAAATTTTTCCGATTTTATTTTTTTCATTTTCCAAAATTTTTCCGATTTTATTTTTTTCATTTTCCAAAATTTTTCCGATTTTACATTTTATCATTTTCCAAAATTTTTCCGATTTTATTTTTTTATTTTCCAAAATTTTCCGATTTTTATTTTTCCATTTTTCCGATTTTAAATTTTCCAAAATTTTATTTTATTTTTCATTTTTCTCAAAATTTTTCCGATTTTACATTTTTTTTTTCCAAAATTTTCCGATTTTATTTTTTTCATTTTCCAAAATTTTTCCGATTTTATTTTTATTTTCATTTTCCAAAATTTTCCGATTTTACATTTTTTCATTTTTCAAAATTTTCCTGATTTTATTTTATTTTTAAAATTTTTTTTCAAATTTTATATTTTTTCATTTTTTCCAAAATTTTCCGATTTTATATTTTTTCATTTTCCAAAATTTTCCGATTTTATTTTTTCATTTTCCAAAAATTTTTCCGATTTTATTTTTTCATTTTCCAAAATTTTTCCGATTTTATATTTTTTCATTTTCCAAAATTTTTCCGATTTTATTTTTTTTATTTTTTATCATTTTCCAAAATTTTTCCGATTTTATTTTTTTCATTTTCCAAAATTTTTCCGATTTTATTTTTTCATTTTCCAAAATTTTTCCGATTTTATTTTTTTTTCATTTTCCAAAATTTTCCCGATTTTACATTTTTTTTTTCCAAAATTTTTCCGATTTTATTTTTTTTTTTCCAAAATTTTTCTGATTTTAAATTTTTCATTTTCCAAAAATTTTTCCGATTTTATTTTTTTTCATTTTCCAAAATTTTTCCGATTTTACATTTTTCATTTTCCAAAATTTTTCCGATTTTATATTTTTTTCATTTTCCAAAATTTTTCCGATTTTTTTATTTTTTTTTTTTTCAAAATTTTTCCGATTTTATTTTTTTTTTTTTTTTTCATTTTCCGATTTTATTTTTTTTTCAAAATTTTTTCCGATTTTATTTTTTCATTTTCCAAAATTTTTCCGATTTTACATTTTTCATTTTCCAAAATTTTCCGATTTTATTTTTTTTCATTTTCCAAAATTTTTCCGATTTTATTTTTTTCATTTTCCAAAATTTTCCGATTTTATTTTTTCATTTTCCAAAATTTTTCCGATTTTATTTTTTTCATTTTCCAAAATTTTTCCGATTTTATTTTTTCATTTTCCAAAATTTTTCCGATTTTATATTTTTCATTTTCCAAAATTTTCCCGATTTTATTTTTTCATTTTCCAAAATTTTTCCGATTTTATTTTTTTCATTTTCCAAAATTTTTTTTTTATTTTTTTCATTTTTCAAAATTTTCCGATTTTACATTTTTCCAAAATTTTCCGATTTTATTTTTTTCATTTTCCAAAATTTTTCCGATTTTATATTTTTTCATTTTCCAAAATTTTTCCGATTTTACATTTTTTTCATTTTCCAAAATTTTTCCGATTTTATTTTTTCATTTTCCAAAATTTTTCCGATTTTATTTTTTTCATTTTCCAAAATTTTTCCGATTTTATATTTTTCATTTTCCAAAATTTTCCGATTTTATTTTTTCATTTTCCAAAATTTTTCCGATTTTATTTTTCATTTTCCAAAATTTTCCTGATTTTATTTTTATTTTTCCAAAATTTTTCCGATTTTTTTTTCATTTTATTTTTTTTTTTTTCCAAAATTTTCCGATTTTACATTTTTTCATTTTCCAAAATTTTTCCGATTTTATATTTTTTTCATTTTCCAAAATTTTTCCGATTTTATTTTTTTCATTTTCCAAAAATTTTCCGATTTTACATTTTTTTCATTTTCCAAAATTTTTCCGATTTTACATTTTTATTTTCCAAAATTTTTCCGATTTTATTTTTTCATTTTCCAAAATTTTTCCGATTTTATTTTTCATTTTCAAAATTTTCCCGATTTTATTTTTCATTTTCCAAATTTTTTTTATTTTTCATTTTCCAAAATTTTTCCGATTTTATTTTTCATTTTCCAAAATTTTTCCGATTTTATATTTTTCATTTTCCAAAATTTTTCCTGATTTTATATTTTTCATTTTCCAAAATTTTTCCGATTTTATTTTTCATTTTCCAAAATTTTTCTGATTTTATTTTTTCATTTTCCAAAATTTTCCTGATTTTATTTTTTCATTTTCCAAAATTTTTTTTTTTTTGCATTTTCCAAATTTTCCGATTTTTACATTTTTTCATTTTCCAAAATTTTCCCGATTTTATTTTTTCATTTTCCAAAATTTTTCCGATTTTATTTTTTCATTTTCCAAAATTTTTCCGATTTTATATTTTTTCATTTTCCAAAATTTTTCCGATTTTATTTTTTCATTTTCCAAAATTTTTCCGATTTTACATTTTCATTTTCCAAAATTTTTCCGATTTTATTATTTTTTCATTTTCCAAAATTTCCGATTTTATATTTTTCATTTTCCAAAATTTTTCCGATTTTATTTTTCATTTTTCCAATTTTTCCGATTTTATTTTTTTTCATTTTCCAAAATTTTTCCGATTTTATATTTTTCATTTTCCAAAATTTTCCGATTTTATTTTTTTTCATTTTCCAAAATTTTTCCGATTTTATTTTTTCATTTTCCAAAATTTTCCGATTTTACATTTTTTCATTTTCCAAAATTTTTCCGATTTTATTTTTTTTTCATTTTCCAAAATTTTTCCGATTTTATTTTTCATTTTCCAAAATTTTTCCGATTTTATTTTTTTCATTTTCCAAAATTTTCCCGATTTTATTTTTTTCATTTTCCAAAATTTCCGATTTTTCCCAAAATTTTATTTTTTTTTATTTTTCCAAAATTTTTCCGATTTTATTTTTTTCATTTTCCAAAATTTTTCCGATTTTATTTTTTTCATTTTCCAAAATTTTCCTGATTTTATTTTTTCATTTTCCAAAATTTTTCCGATTTTATATTTTTCATTTTCCAAAATTTTTCCGATTTTATTTTTTTCATTTTCCAAAATTTTTCCGATTTTATTTTTTTTATTTTCCAAAATTTTTCCGATTTTATTTTTTTCATTTTTCAAAATTTTCCGATTTTATTATTTTCATTTTCCAAAATTTTTCCGATTTTATTTTTTCATTTTCCAAAATTTTTTTATTTTTTTCAAAATTTTTCCGATTTTAATTTTTATTTTCCAAAATTTTCCGATTTTATATTTTTTTTTTCAAAATTTTTCCGATTTTATATTTTTTTTTTTTCGAAATTTTTCCGATTTTATATTTTCATTTTCCAAAATTTTCCGATTTTATTTTTTTCATTTTCCAAAATTTTTCCGATTTTATTTTTTCATTTTCCAAAATTTTTCCGATTTTATTTTTTCATTTTTAAAAATTTTCCGATTTTATATTTTTTTCATTTTCCAAAATTTTCCGATTTTATTTTTTTCATTTTCCAAAATTTTTCCGATTTTAATTTTTCATTTTCCAAAATTTTTCCGATTTTATTTTTTTCATTTTCCAAAATTTTTCCGATTTTATTTTTTTCATTTTCCAAAATTTTTCCTGATTTTATTTTTCATTTTCCAAAATTTTTCCGATTTTATATTTTTAATTTTCCAAAATTTTTCCGATTTTATTTTTATTTTTCCAAAATTTTCCGATTTTACATTTTTTCATTTTCCAAAATTTTTCCGATTTTATTTTTCATTTTCCAAAATTTTTCCGATTTTATATTTTTCATTTTCCAAAATTTTTCCGATTTTATTTTTTCATTTTCCAAAATTTTCCGATTTTATTTTTTCATTTTCCAAAATTTTCCGATTTTATTTTTTTCATTTTCCAAAATTTTTCCGATTTTATTTTTTTATTTTCCAAAATTTTTCCGATTTTATATTTTTCATTTTCCAAAATTTTTCCGATTTTATATTTTTCATTTTCCAAAATTTTCCGATTTTATTTTTTTTCATTTTCCAAAATTTTTCCGATTTTATTTTTTATTTTCCAAAATTTTCCGATTTTACATTTTTATTTTCAAAATTTTTCCGATTTTATTTTTTCATTTTTTTTCAAAATTTTTTTTGATTTTACATTTTCATTTTTTCAAAATTTTAATTTTTCATTTTCCAAAATTTTCCGATTTTATATTTTTTTTTCATTTTCCAAAATTTTTCCGATTTTATTTTTTCATTTTCCAAAATTTTCCGATTTTATTTTTTTTCAAAATTTTCCAAAATTATTTTTATTTTTAAAATTTTTCCTGATTTTATCCAAAATTTTCCGATTTTATTTTATTTTATTTTTTCATTTTTCAAAATTTTTCCGATTTTATTTTTTCATTTTCCAAAATTTTTCCGATTTTATTTTCCATTTTTTCATTTTTCCAAAATTTTTTTTGATTTTATTTTTTATTTTCCAAAATTTTTCCGATTTTATATTTTTATTTTCCAAAATTTTCCGATTTTATATTTTTCATTTTCCAAAATTTTTCCGATTTTATATTTTTTATTTTTTAATTTTCCAAAATTTTTCCGATTTTATATTTTATTTTCCAAAATTTTCCGATTTTATTTTTTCATTTTCCAAAATTTTTCGATTTTACATTTTTATTTTCCAAAATTTTTCCTGATTTTATTTTTTTATTTTCCAAAATTTTCCGATTTTATAAATTTTCCGATTTTATTTTTATTTTTTTTCAAAATTTTCCTGATTTTATTTTTTTATTTTCCAAAATTTTTCCGATTTTATTTTTTTTTTCATTTTCCAAAATTTTCCGATTTTATATTTTTTTATTTTCCAAAATTTTTCCTGATTTTATTTTTCATTTTCCAAAATTTTTCCGATTTTATTTTTTATTTTCCAAAATTTTTCCGATTTTATTTTTTCATTTTCCAAAATTTTCCTGATTTTATTTTTTCATTTTCCAAAATTTTCCCGATTTTATTTTTTTTTTTTTTCCAAAATTTTCCGATTTTAAATTTTTCATTTTCCAAAATTTTTCCGATTTTATATTTTTTTTATTTTTCCAAAATTTTTCCGATTTTATTTTTTTCATTTTCCAAAATTTTTCCGATTTTATTTTTCATTTTCCAAAATTTTTCCGATTTTATTTTTTCATTTTCCAAAATTTTCCGATTTTATTTTTTCATTTTCCAAAATTTCCGATTTTATTTTTTTTTCAAAATTTTTTATATTTTTCCAAAATTTTTCCGATTTTATTTTTTCATTTTCCAAAATTTTCCGATTTTATATTTTTTCATTTTCCAAAATTTTTCCGATTTTATTTTTCATTTTCCAAAATTTTTCCGATTTTATTTTTTTCATTTTCCAAAATTTTTCCGATTTTATATTTTTCATTTTCCAAAATTTTCCGATTTTATTTTTCATTTTTCCAAAATTTTTCCGATTTTATTTTTTCATTTTTCCAAAATTTTTCCGATTTTATTTTTTCATTTTCCAAAATTTTTCCGATTTTATTTTTTCATTTTCCAAAATTTTTCCGATTTTATTTTTCATTTTCCAAAATTTTCCGATTTTATTTTTATTTTCCAAAAATTTTCCCGATTTTATTTTTCATTTTCCAAAATTTTCCCGATTTTATTTTCATTTTTCCAAAATTTTCCGATTTTATTTTTTCATTTTCCAAAATTTTTCCGATTTTATTTTTCATTTTCCAAAATTTTTCCGATTTTATTTTTTTATTTTCCAAAATTTTTCCGATTTTATTTTTTCATTTTCCAAAATTTTTCCGATTTTACATTTTTCATTTTCCAAAATTTTTCCGATTTTATTTTTTATTTTCCAAAATTTTTCCGATTTTATTTTTTTATTTTTCCAAAATTTTTCCGATTTTATTTTTTCATTTTCCAAAATTTTTCCGATTTTATTTTATTTTTTTTTTTTTCCAAAATTTTTCCGATTTTATTTTTATTTTCCAAAATTTTTCCGATTTTATTTTTTCATTTTCCAAAATTTTTTTTATTTTATTTTCCAAAATTTTCCTGATTTTTTTTTATTTTCCAAAATTTTCCGATTTTATTTTTTTTCATTTTCCATTTTAAATTTTTCCGATTTTATTTTTTTTCATTTTCCAAAATTTTTTCCGATTTTATTTTTTTCATTTTTCCGATTTTATTTTTTTTCAAAATTTTCCGATTTTATTTTTTT
This sequence comes from Drosophila nasuta, assembly GCF_023558535.2. Taxonomy (NCBI): domain Eukaryota; kingdom Metazoa; phylum Arthropoda; class Insecta; order Diptera; family Drosophilidae; genus Drosophila; species Drosophila nasuta. Next base: position 5,583 of record NW_026869544.1, on the reverse strand, counting down.
TATTTTCCAAAATTTTCCGATTTTATATTTTTCATTTTCCAAAATTTTCCGATTTTATTTTTCATTTTCCAAAATTTTTCCGATTTTATTTTTTTTATTTTCCAAAATTTTCCGATTTTATATTTTTATTTTCCAAAATTTTCCGATTTTATTTTTTTTCCATTTTCCAAAATTTTCCGATTTTATATTTTTATTTTCCAAAATTTTCCGATTTTACATTTTTTTCATTTTCCAAAATTTTTCCTGATTTTACATTTTTTCATTTTCTTTAATTTTTCCGATTTTATATTTTTTTTCATTTTCCAAAATTTTTCCGATTTTATTTTTTTTATTTTCCAAAATTTTTCCGATTTTATTTTTTTTCATTTTCCAAAATTTTTCCGATTTTATTTTTCATTTTCCAAAATTTTTCCGATTTTATATTTTTCATTTTCCAAAAATTTTCCGATTTTATTTTTTTTCATTTTTCAAAATTTTTCCGATTTTATTTTTTTTCATTTTCCAAAATTTTTCCAAATTTTTTTTTTTATTTTCATTTTCAAAATTTTTCCGATTTTATTTTTTTTTTTCCAAAATTTTCCGATTTTATTTTTCATTTTCCAAAATTTTCCGATTTTATTTTTTTCATTTTCAAAAATTTTCCGATTTTATTTTTCATTTTCCAAAATTTTCCGATTTTATTTTTTATTTTCCAAAATTTTTCCGATTTTATTTTTTCATTTTCCAAAATTTTTCCGATTTTATTTTTTTTCCAAAAATTTGATTTTATTTTTCATTTTCAAAATTTTTCCGATTTTATTTTTTTCATTTTCCAAAATTTTTCCGATTTTATTTTTTTCATTTTCCAAAATTTTTCCGATTTTATTTTTTCATTTTCCAAAATTTTCCGATTTTATTTTTTCATTTTCCAAAATTTTCCGATTTTTCATTTTCCAAAATTTTTCCGATTTTATTATTTTATTTTTTTTTCAAAATTTCCGATTTTATTTTTTTTTCCGATTTTCCAAAATTTTTCCGATTTTATTTTTCATTTTCCAAAATTTTTCCGATTTTATTTTTCATTTTCCAAAATTTTCCTGATTTTATTTTTCATTTTCCAAAATTTTCCTTTTATTTTATATTTTCATTTTCCAAAATTTTTCCGATTTTATATTTTTCATTTTCCAAAATTTTCCGATTTTATTTTTTTCATTTTCCAAAATTTTCCGATTTTATATTTTCATTTTCCAAAATTTTTCCGATTTTATTTTTTTTTCCATTTTCCAAAATTTTTCCGATTTTATTTTTTTTCATTTTCCAAAATTTTCCGATTTTATTTTTTTCATTTTCCAAAATTTTTCCGATTTTACATTTTTCATTTTCCAAAATTTTCCGATTTTATTATTTTTTTTTCCAAAATTTTTCCGATTTTATTTTTTATTTTCCAAAATTTTCCGATTTTATTTTTTTCATTTTCCAAAATTTTCCGATTTTATTTTTTTTATTTTCCAAAATTTTTCCGATTTTATTTTTTCATTTTCCAAAATTTTTCCGATTTTATTTTTCATTTTTCCAAAATTTTCCGATTTTATTTTTTCATTTTCCAAAATTTTTCCGATTTTATTTTTCATTTTCCAAAATTTTTCCGATTTTATTTTTTTCATTTTCCAAAATTTTCCGATTTTAATTTTTCATTTTCCAAAATTTTTCCGATTTTATATTTTATTTTCCAAAATTTTTCCGATTTTATTTTTTCCATTTTCCAAAATTTTTCCGATTTTATTTTTTCATTTTCCAAAATTTTTCCGATTTTATTTTTTTATTTTCCAAAATTTTTTTTCATTTTCCATTTTCCGATTTTATTTTTCATTTTCCAAAATTTTCCGATTTTATATTTTTCATTTTCCAAAATTTTCCGATTTTATTTTTTCATTTTCCAAAATTTTCCGATTTTATTTTTCAATTTTCCAAAATTTTTTTATTTTCCGATTTTTCCGATTTTCATTTTCCAAAATTTTTCCGATTTTATTTTTCATTTTCCAAAATTTTTCCGATTTTATTTTTCATTTTTCAAAATTTTCCGATTTTATTTTTTCATTTTTCCAAAATTTTTCCGATTTTAACATTTTATTTTCCAAAATTTTTCCGATTTTACATTTTTCATTTTTCCAAAATTTTATTTTTTTTCATTTTAAAATTTTTTTTATTTTATTTTCCAAAATTTTTCCGATTTTATTTTTTTCATTTTCCAAAATTTTTCCGATTTTACATTTTTCATTTTCCAAAATTTTCCCGATTTTATTTTTCATTTTCCAATTTTCCGATTTTATATTTTTCATTTTCCAAAATTTTCCGATTTTATATTTTTTATTTTTCCAAAATTTTTCCGATTTTATTTTTCATTTTCCAAAATTTTTCCGATTTTATTTTTATTTTCCAAAATTTTCCCGATTTTACATTTTTTCCGATTTTCAAAATTTTTCCGATTTTATTTTTCATTTTCCAAAATTTTTCCGATTTTATTTTTTTTCATTTTCCAAAATTTTCCGATTTTATTTTCATTTTCCAAAATTTTCCTGATTTTTATTTTTCATTTTTCCAAAATTTTTTCCGATTTTATTTTTTCATTTTCCAAAATTTTTTCGATTTTATATTTTTTCATTTTCCAAAATTTTCCGATTTTATTTTTATTTTCCAAAATTTTTCCGATTTTATTTTTTTATTTTCCAAAATTTTTCCGATTTTATTTTTTCATTTTCCAAAATTTTTCCGATTTTATTTTTCATTTTCCAAAATTTTCCGATTTTAAATTTTTTCATTTTCCAAAATTTTCCGATTTTATTTTTTCATTTTTCCAAAATTTTTCCGATTTTATTTTTCATTTTCCAAAATTTTCCGATTTTATTTTTTATTTTCCAAAATTTTTCCGATTTTATTTTTTCATTTTCCAAAATTTTTCCGATTTTATATTTTATTTTCCAAAATTTTCCCGATTTTATTTTTCATTTTCCAAAATTTTTCGATTTTATTTTTTCATTTTCCAAAATTTTTCCGATTTTAAAAATTTTTTATTTTCCAAAATTTTTCCGATTTTATTATTTTTCATTTTCCAAAATTTTTCCGATTTTATTTTTTTCATTTTCCAAAATTTTCCGATTTTATATTTTTTTTTTTCCAAAATTTTCCCTGATTTTATTTTTTATTTTCCAAAATTTTCCGATTTTACATTTTTATTTTCCAAAATTTTCCGATTTTATATTTTTTTTTTCAAAATTTTTCCGATTTTATTTTTTCATTTTCCAAAATTTTTCCGATTTTATTTTTCATTTTCCAAAATTTTTCCGATTTTATTTTTTTTTTTCCAAAATTTTCCGATTTTATTTTTCATTTTCCAAAATTTTTCCGATTTTATTTTTTCATTTTCCAAAATTTTCCGATTTTAATTTTCATTTTCCAAAATTTTTCCGATTTTACATTTTTCATTTTCCAAAATTTTTCCGATTTTACATTTTCATTTTCCAAAATTTTTCCGATTTTATTTTTTCATTTTCCAAAATTTTCCGATTTTATTTTTTTATTTTCCAAAATTTTTTTTGATTTTATTTTTTATTTTCATTTTCCAAAATTTTTCCGATTTTTTTTTCATTTTCCAAAAATTTTCCGATTTTATTTTTTTTTTTCCATTTTCCAAAATTTTTCTGATTTTATTTTATATTTTCCAAAATTTTTCCGATTTTATTTTTATTTTCCAAAATTTTCCGATTTTATTTTCATTTTCCAAAATTTTTCCGATTTTATTTTTCATTTTTCCAAAATTTTTCCGATTTTATTTTTTTCATTTTCCAAAATTTTCCGATTTTATTTTTCATTTTCCAAAATTTTTCCGATTTTATTTTTCATTTTCCAAAATTTTCCCGATTTTATTTTTTCATTTTTCCAAAATTTTTCCGATTTTATTTTTCATTTTCCAAAAATTTTCCGATTTTATTTTATTTTCCAAAATTTTCCGATTTTATTTTTCATTTTCCAAAATTTTCCGATTTTCATATTTTTTCCGATTTCCAAAATTTTTCCGATTTTATATTTTTATTTTCCAAAATTTTTCCGATTTTATATTTTTATTTTCCAAAATTTTTCCGATTTTATTTTTTCATTTTTCAAAATTTTTCCGATTTTATTTTTCATTTTCCAAAATTTTTCCGATTTTATTTTATTTTCCAAAATTTTTCCGATTTTATTTTTTATTTTTCCAAAATTTTTCCGATTTTATATTTTTATTTTCCAAAATTTTTCCGATTTTACATTTTCATTTTCCAAAATTTTTCCGATTTTATTTTTTTCATTTTTCAAAATTTTTCCGATTTTATTTTTATTTTTCCAAAATTTTCCGATTTTATTTTATTTTCCAAAATTTTTCCGATTTTATTTTTTCATTTTCCAAAATTTTTCCGATTTTACATTTTTTATTTTCCAAAATTTTCCGATTTTAAATTTCATTTTCCAAAATTTTTCCGATTTTATTTTTTATTTTCCAAATTTTTTCCGATTTTATTTTTCATTTTCCAAAATTTTTCCGATTTTATTTTTTCATTTTTCCAAAATTTTTCCGATTTTATATTTTTCATTTTCCAAAATTTTCCGATTTTACATTTTTTCATTTTCCAAAATTTTCCGATTTTATTTTTCATTTTCCAAAATTTTTCCGATTTTAACATTTTTTTCATTTTCCAAAATTTTTCCGATTTTTTTTTCATTTTTCCAAAATTTTTCCGATTTTATTTTTTTATTTTTCCAAAATTTTCCGATTTTATATTTTTCATTTTCCAAAATTTTCCGATTTTACATTTTCATTTTTCCATTTTCCGATTTTATTTTTTCCGATTTTATTTTTTTCATTTTCCAAAATTTTCCCGATTTTACATTTTTTCATTTTTCCAAAATTTTCCGATTTTACATTTTTCATTTTTTCCAAAATTTTTCCGATTTTTATTTTCATTTTTCCAAAATTTTTTGATTTTATTTTTTTCATTTTCCAAAATTTTCCTGATTTTATTTTTTTTCATTTTCCAAAATTTTTCCGATTTTATATTTTTTCATTTTCCAAAATTTTTCCTGATTTTACATTTTTCATTTTCCAAAATTTTTCCGATTTTTATTTTCATTTTCCAAAATTTTTCCGATATTTTCATTTTCCAAAATTTTCCGATTTTATTTTCATTTTTTATTTTATTTTTCCAAAATTTTCCGGATTTTATTTTTCATTTTTCCAAAATTTTCCGATTTTATTTTTTTCATTTCCAAAATTTTTCCGATTTTACATTTTTCATTTTCCAAAATTTTTCCGATTTTAAATTTTTCATTTTTCCAAAATTTTTCCTGATTTTATATTTTACATTTTTATCAAAAATTTTTCCGATTTTTATTTTTTATTTTTCCAAAATTTTCCTGATTTTTCATTTTTTAATTTTCCAAAATTTTTCCGATTTTAATTTTTTCATTTTTCCAAAATTTTTCCTGATTTTACATTTTTCATTTTCCAAAATTTTTCCGATTTTTTATTTTTTCATTTTCCAAAACTTTTCCGATTTTATTTTTCCATTTTCC
>NW_026869543.1:0-9657 GCF_023558535.2 Drosophila nasuta | reverse complement strand
AACGAGTGCTTTCCCAAACTTAGGTTTCATGTAGTCATAATGGAAGTCATATATTTTGTATTTTGACATCTCCAGCACTACAAATCCTAAATAAATTGGTTTATCACAAATGTTGTGTAACCTCTTCATTTAAATTGCATACATAGTTTCACTGAACCTTGATGCACTATGAAAATTAGATTTGGATATTAAATCCCTGGCACATAATTTGGGTCGCCCAGACTTCCTATTTTCAATTGGATATTCCCCTCCGTTATTATTCGTACATCCACCCTTTTTTCACTGTTTTCCATGGTTTTCCCATAAACAGCATTGTTAAAAATTTGAAAAAACTTTTTCCAAATTTTTGGCTCTGGTCCTATGCTCAGTGTTTATATCAATATATTTCTTGAGCTAGGCTTTCTGCTAAATTGAAGGATGGAGTGAATTTTTTAATTCCAAGCCATGTCTCATACACTGTTTTAAAGTCTTACAGTATATGATATAATTCTTCTTTTCAGCGAGATCGGCTATTAACTTTGGAGTTTTGCAAGTGCTTGATGGTAGCTTGTTATCCGGACAGAATGGTAGATCATTATGTTCATCATGGATTGAGTAGGGATAATCTAGATCAACCTCTAGAATATACCCATACTCACTATTTTCATGAATATTTTCTAGATTAAAACTCTTAACCTTGTGACGAACACCACGAGGTTCTACTCATCTAAGCCTACTCTGTCTAGCTAACTTGCCGGCTCAGTTCAGGGCTGGGGTGGGTCTTTGGCTTCGACTGGGTAGTAAGTCATCATAAATTAAAGTGTAGACAGAGTGTAATACCAGGGGAGAGGGACAGTACTCATTTCGCATTATCTCAAACGCTCGCACATCTAGTGCCCAATCAAAATTAAAAGTTTAACGCCTCATTGTTTTCTTCTCCATAATATTCAGTATTTTAATACACATACTTCATTTTGTTTATAAAAATTATCTCTAATTAACAATAGTGCTTGATTTATCGAGCTATTATTTATCGTTACGTTAATCTGTTTTGTTTAAATATTTGTCTTCATGACTTAATAATACGAAAAATATACCAACACGGAACACACGGAATTGAAAGCCTCACAATCACAACCCCAATCAACTATAAATACAGTCACGGCTATGCCGTACTTACGCACTTTCCATCGAAGTTAGCAGGCCTGATAACCGATGAATCCGTCGTAGCATATATGATTGATGATGATAGCTGTTAAAGATGATAAAGGTTATGGTTATCAGGCTATCAATCCCTATGTACCCATGTTGGCTGTGTGAAAAGTCGAAAAAATGAGTTAGTTGATCTGACAAGTACTATTTACAAATTCAATTTAATTTTTCAAGTATTCAAACCATGTTGGCACTTTTAGTGCATTTTACGATCGAAAACAATCCAATGCAGATGGTGCTGGCGGGTTTTGTGTGGAGCCGTAGATCTCTCGCCGGAAGATCTACGCTCCTTTGAACGTCTCTAGTATCGCCTTCGCTTAGCCGCTATCGAATACCGTTTGATAATCTGCAGCGAAGATTTGCTGCCGCAAGATTATCGCCTTATTCCCACTCTAGCTGGCTGTTCGCAGCGAGGTTCGCTGCCTTCACCAATTCTCCCTTAGGCTTGCAGGTTAGGGTGAATATCCGCGTGCGCTTCACTAGTGGCACCTGTTCAACAGGTGGGGGGGGAAGGCGAGGACCGCAATGTGCAACACCTATTACACTCTATGGAGGGTCTAGCGTGTGCAATTGCCAGCGGTATGACCAATAAGCTGCATAAAATAACATTTTTACCGCAAGGTCTAATCAGATTGACACTACTTACCAATCAGTGGCAAAGAAAAATTTAGCAATTCTAAATTCTCTAAAAGAGCCGGCCAATCAAGTTGGGACAAAAGAAAATCTCGAATGCCCAAAAGTGTTGGCATTCCTTTCTCGGTTGCAGTATTATTTTATATTTATTTTGCAATTTTTCTTTGCAAATTTTTGGTCTGATGTATTAATGTTCTCAGTGAAAAAGTGCATAAGTGAAGATGGCTGCCCTTAGTGAGTGCTCAAAGCATCTCTGTGTGGATCAATGCAATACTTACTCCCCGTTCGATAGACTCAACAGTTGAGCTATGCTAAGTGGAGTTGCCAACTTAATTAAGGCTTTGGCGCATCAGCTGATGCTTTGATTTGTGACAATCAGATGTTTATTTGCAACTTTGCAACTTTAATTTGCAACTTTAATTTAGACAACTACCTCACAACAGCAGATTTTAATCGAGAGTTCAATCGAAGACGTAAAATCTGAAAGAAGGTAGTTACTCTTTGAATTCCCACAAGTCTTTAGCATGAAATTGACCAATTTCCTTGCCCTCTAAATTTTCTAATAGGTATAAGGCCTGTCCAATTTTTCGTTTTACTCGTGCCTTAAGGCCGACTGGTGCAAGCTTAGCGTTGAAATTGTGTGCCATATTGCTCAGTGCCCAGTTACGCTTAATTACTGTCTGGCCAACTTCAAAGGTTCGTTGTTTAGTACGAAAGTTATACGATCTCTGATTCTTTTCATATGCCTTTTTCAGATATTTGTGAATATCAGCACGGATTTTAGAAAATTTGTCAGCACGATCGAGTCGAGCAGTTCCTTCACTTAAGAGATTCAAATTTTTAAGTACTGTGTAGTCTTTACCATGCGTCATCATATGTTGTCCAAATACAACATAGTACGGTGACGCGCCTATCGATTGATGTATGTTATTGCGTAGAGCACAATTGATACTGCTAACATATATATCCCATTCTCGCTGGTCTGAACGAATAAATGATCTTAACGCCGCATTAATGGATCTATTGACTCTTTCAGCTGCATTACTTTGAGGGAATATGCTCCAGTGAACATGTGTTTGATACCATACGAAGACAAAATGCAGCGAATTCTCGGCTTTTAAACTGAGTGCCGTTGTCGCTGATTATGAACTCTGGTGTGCCAAAACAGTTAAATACAGTGTTGCGCAAGTGATCAATGATTATTAAAGTCGAAAATTTCTTAACTGGTATAAGAAATGTGAATTTTGAAAGATGATCTAGGATGATAAAAATTCCAATATTACCAAGTTTTGAGCGTGGAAACGGACCTATGAAATCTATGTAGAGTCTTTGAAATACTCGCTCACTAATTGTTTGAATACCCATTGGCGGCTTTAGATTTTGTGTCGGGTATTTTGAGGTTTGACATATTTCGCATTTGCTAATAAAGTCTCGCACTTCCACTACCATTCGTGGCCAATAAAATGCCTACGAATGCGTTCTAGACACTTCGCTGTGCCGCAATGTGCTGACGTTGGGGTACAATGAGCTGAAACTATCACCGAATTTCTGAGAGATGTAGGGACGTACAGTTTCCAGCCATCGCCAATATCTTCGCTGACGTCGGAAGGCAATACTGCTCTGTAATATAAATATCCGTCTATGATTTTGAAATCCGGAAGATTGGATTTGCTCATCTTCTCTTTTAACTCGACATAATCACTTTCGAGAAATGCATCCGAGTTTAAATCTATCTCTGGTAGTATTTCGAGCTCAACAACATCTACATTTTCTTCGAATGCTCTGGAAGAGTGTCAGCGACTACATTTTGACTGCCCTTTCGATGTTCGATCTGAAAATCCATTCCTTGTAGCTTTAACGCCCACCGAGCAAGTCTGCCATGAAGGTCTGTTTGATTCATCAACCATTTCAGACTTGCATGATCGGTTATAACTTTGAATGATTGGCCTTCTATATACATACGGAATCGCTTAATGGCTAATACAACTGCCAAGCATTCTAATTCCGTTGTAGAATAATTTCGTTGTGCTTTGTTCAACTTTTTCGACATATATGCAATGGGTAGTTCGTTGCCTTCTGCATCAAGTTGAGCTAATACGGCGCCGATGCCATATGTTGAAGCGTCACATTGCACTATGAATGGCAACTCATAGTTGGGATGACGCAAAAACGGAGCAGCACATAGTCTATGTTTTATTGCTTCGAACGCATGTTGGGCCTCTTCATTCCATTCAAATTTCTTTCCTTTTAGCAGCTCTGTTAGTTCAAAGATGACCGTTGAGTACTGGGGAATAAAACGCTGGTACCAACCAGTCATGCCCAGGAATCGTCTCAGTTGGCGTCTGGACTGTGGCACCGGAAATTCGGAAACGGCTTGCACTTTCATTGATTTACTCGAAGTGTGCCTTCTCCTACTACATGGCCTAAGTAATCTACTTCTCGTATTCCAAACTGACTTTTGGTAACATTTATTGTTAGTCCGCTTTTCGTAATCTATTTGCCACTTCGGTCAGATGCAGTAAGTGGTCTTCAAAGTTAGAGGACATGACCAATAGATCATCTAGGTATACGAATACGTGTTCCTTCATGTCATAGGAATTACTTGATCCATAAGACGACACATTGTATGAGGTGAGTTACACAAGCCAAATGGCATCCGAGTAAACTGATACAAGGGTCTATTTGGTACCGTAAAAGCAGTTTTGGTCGCGCTTCTTTGTCTAGAGAAATTTGCCAAAAGGCATCTTTTAAATCGATTTTGGAAATGCACTTAACAGATGGCAATCGACTTAGAAGACCTTCTAAGCTAGGCATGGATATGCGTCCTTCTTCGTCACTGCGTTTAGCTTTCGAGAATCAAGACATAGACGATCTTTGCCAGGTTTAACAATCAAAACCACAGGCGAGGACCATGCAGAGTTCGAAGCTTCTTCTATTACTCCTAAACGTAACATGCGGTCAATCTCGGCACAAAGTCGCTTTTCTTTAGCTGGAGATATGGGATAGTATCTTTGTTTAATGGGAGTACTATCTCCTGTGTCTATAGAATGTTCAAGAAGTGTTGTTTTTCCTAAGCCGTCCCTTTCGCATGACGGAAAAAATCAACAACTGCTTGTAATCTGCGTTTTGCATTACTGTAAGAGACAATTTGGGTATCGTTTCATTTTCAATTTCAGATTCAGTTACTGCATTAACATAACTAACAGAAATTCCAAATTTATTCCAAAAGTCAATTCCGCAAATAACATCTTGCGTGATGGCGCTAACAATTAGGAACTCAAACGATTGCTTTGTCGAATTATATTCGATTGGAAGATTAATGGTACCAGCGACCTTTTGAGGTTGTCCATCAGCAGTTTTAACAAATCCTTTGGATTTAAGATAGTTAATATTATTTTCAAGAATGTACTTTGCTAAGTTTCCTCCGATCACGCTTTTATTTGCTCCGCTATCGAGCAAGGCCAAACAACGCTGATCGAGAATGTTGAGGTAAGTAAAGGGTCGTATATCGTTGTCTTTATTTACGATAGCTGATATCCTATAAGAATTTAGTACACGCTTTTTCGACCAAAATGTATGCATACGATGAGCAGCACGCGATTTTGGAGATGTGTGTATTTTTCTTAATCGCAAATGATAAGGTATAAAATGTCGATGAATTTGTAAGTCAGGTAAGTTATTCGATATAGCAGGTGGTTGAGAATACTCTAGAGAATTTGGTTCTATTTTTAATTGCGGATATCCGCTTTTGGTGGTAAGCGAATACCCTTCTGCGAGTTTTCCTGTTTGGTTTTACATTTTGTACAGTTTGGTTTATATGTGTCAAGTTTTCCACATCCATAACAAAATATGCGACGTGATTTCAGGCAATCCTGGTAACGATGACCAATTTCATCGCAATTCCAGCATTTGAAATTATCAGAATACTTCATAGCATTTACATCTGCTGATTCTGAGTTTTCATCTTCAGAGCCTAACTCCAGGTCTTTTTCTAAAGCAATCTCATGAATAACTCGGTTGGGGTTATTCGATCGATTTTGATGTTTAGGCAGTTGGGAGTAGAATTCTTCATGTTTGTGACATTCTCTACGAAGGATAGCTAAATTTGAAATTGGAACATGTAACAGTTCATGTCGAAGATCTGGTTTCAAATTCTGTTTAACATAAGAGACCAATTCGGTATCGGATAGACGAGAATTAAGCGTATCTGCTATGTTCAACATAGCATCCAAATATTCATCGAAAGGTTCATTAAACTTTTGTTTCCTGCGCCGTAAGCTATCTTTTATGTCTTCATCGGTTCTTTGATTTTGGTATCTTTCGCATAAACGAGAACAAAGATTATACCAATTCCTATGATGAGAGCTACGATGAAATCTCAATAGAAGGTTAACGCTGGACCTGAGAATAGTAAGTGAGCAAACTGATACAACGTATCAAAGTTTCCGCTCAAACAACGAGAGGTCAAGCAATTTATTCGATATATAAAGTCGTCGATTGGTATATCAGTTGGTGTACCACTGAACTTAAGATGCCAATTAACAATGGTACTAGAAATTCGGTCAGGCCGATCGAGACTACCAGATATATTTCCTGATTGCCCCAATCCTTCGTTATTCTGATCTGGAATTTCGTTATCCCATTCCAATTGCGGTTCCTCGGAACGAACTATTGGCGGTTGGGCGGCAATATTTAAGTTTCTAAAGGCAAATTCAACCTGATCAGCGATAGTAGCGACTAGTTCCGCTCGAAAGTTATCGAGTGAAGAAGTGATAAGTCCTTGAACTCGTTGTTCAGACACAGCTGGAACGGGTGTGGTTGTACTTCCTGTTGATGCTCGGGGTAAGCGACTTTCTCGCGCAGCATTTTGATGCTGCCTGGAAGTAGGTACATTTTGTTCTAAGCTTGCCCTATGTTGCCAAGAAGGAGATTGTGCGGCATTTCTCATGAGATTCTCTCTCTGATTAGCTCTTGTTTTGGTCGATCTCGCGGTTTAGTGCCAGCGGCTCGAGGCATCGCGTGAAATTGGGGGTGCTGCAACTGTATGAAGCATGCTTAACCCTTCAGATTGTTCTGAGCCAAAAATATCTCCTATCCTGCACGGCTTTTTGCAAGTTGGACAAGTTTCGCTAGTATTGAGCCAATTGGATATACATTCGAGTGAAAGTTATGACTACAAGGAGTTTTACTAATTCAAATTCAGACGATTTTAAATCATTGCAAATTTTGCAAAAGAATTAATGAACTAGCTGATGCGAGGTTTTCGTGGCTGCGAGTAACCGGCATAATGAATTTAAGTATGAATGTGAACTAGTACGGTATTCGATATTGACAAGGTAATTGACAAAAATAGGTTTACGATATGCGATAATATAGTGTTCAAGTTTTAAGTTTTTAAGTTTGGGACTTACCCTTCAATGCGATTTTAAGACAATGCGAAGTGTGTACTGAGAGTCTGAATCTACTTTAATTAGTAACGTATTTGATGAGTGTTTGTGATTGAAAGAGGAACAGATCGATATTAACCAATACTGAACAATTCTCGATTTCAATACCACAACACAATATTGTGTACTGGGCCTAACAATGATTCGGTAGAGAATCGAAATTCATCAATTCTACAAAAATTTCCTTAATCACATTATTGGCCAGAAAATTGTATTTAGCAGGTTTAATTCATTGATAACACTATCAATTAATGAATCCGCTATGTATGTTCTTTTCGCCTGGTCTGCTTCCGACTTTCTCATCAGTAAACAGCCAATCCAGAAGGCAGAAAATTCATACATCTATGTTTTCAATAAAAAGAATGAATATTTTGATGACGAAATTTTTATTTTGGGCACATTTTCCATAGGCCTCACGAGTTGGGCGCCATTTAATTATGTGACGAACACCACGAGGTTCTACTCATCTAAGCCTACTCTGTCTAGCTAACTTGCCGGCTCAGTTCAGGGCTGGGGTGGGTCTTTGGCTTCGACTGGGTAGTAAGTCATCATAAATTAAAGTGTAGACAGAGTGTAATACCAGGGGAGAGGGACAGTACTCATTTCGCATTATCTCAAACGCTCGCACATCTAGTGCCCAATCAAAATTAAAAAGTTTAACGCCTCATTGTTTTCTTCTCCATAATATTCAGTATTTTAATACACATACTTCATTTTGTTTATAAAAATTATCTCTAATTAACAATAGTGCTTGATTTATCGAGCTATTATTTATCGTTACGTTAATCTGTTTTGTTTAAATATTTGTCTTCATGACTTAATAATACGAAAAATATACCAACACGGAACACACGGAATTGAAAGCCTCACAATCACAACCCCAATCAACTATAAATACAGTCACGGCTATGCCGTACTTACGCACTTTCCATCGAAGTTAGCAGGCCTGATAACCGATGAATCCGTCGTAGCATATATGATTGATGATGATAGCTGTTAAAGATGATAAAGGTTATGGTTATCAGGCTATCAATCCCTATGTACCCATGTTGGCTGTGTGAAAAGTCGAAAAATGAGTTAGTTGATCTGACAAGTACTATTTACAAATTCAATTTAATTTTTCAAGTATTCAAACCATGTTGGCACTTTTAGTGCATTTTACGATCGAAAACAATCCAATGCAGATGGTGCTGGCGGGTTTTGTGTGGAGCCGTAGATCTCGCCGGAAGATCTACGCTCCTTTGAACGTCTCTAGTATCGCCTTCGCTTAGCCGCTATCGAATACCGTTTGATAATCTGCAGCGAAGATTTGCTGCCGCAAGATTATCGCCTTATTCCCACTCTAGCTGGCTGTTCGCAGCGAGGTTCGCTGCCTTCACCAATTCTCCCTTAGGCTTGCAGGTTAGGGTGAATATCCGCGTGCCTTCACTAGTGGCACCTGTTCAACAGGTGGGGGGGGAAGGCGAGGACCGCAATGTGCAACACCTATTACACTCTATGGAGGGTCTAGCGTGTGCAATTGCCAGCGGTATGACCAATAAGCTGCATAAAATAACATTTTTACCGCAAGGTCTAATCAGATTGACACTACTTACCAATCAGTGGCAAAGAAAAATTTAGCAATTCTAAATTCTCTAAAAGAGCCGGCCAATCAAGTTGGGACAAAGAAAATCTCGAATGCCCAAAAGTGTTGGCATTCCTTTCTCGGTTGCAGTATTATTTTATATTTATTTTTGCAATTTTTCTTTGCAAATTTTGGTCTGATGTATTAATGTTCTCAGTGAAAAAAGTGCATAAGTGAAGATGGCTGCCCTTAGTGAGTGCTCAAAGCATCTCTGTGTGGATCAATGCAATACTTACTCCCGTTCGATAGACTCAACAGTTGAGCTATGCTAAGTGGAGTTGCCAACTTAATTAAGGCTTTGGCGCATCAGCTGATGCTTTGATTTGTGACAATCAGATGTTTATTTGCAACTTTGCAACTTTAATTTGCAACTTTAATTTAGACAACTACCTCACAACCTGCCAACCCACCCCGAATACCACTCAAGATTGTAAATTGAAGAACAAATTGCCGTAAAATTTTTGGAAAACGTCTGTTAACAATAAAACATCAGTTTTCAAATACAATTCTAAGTATTCCTTCAATGAACGACAATTAAAATGATACCATACTTGGATGGCATGAGCGTAATCCTCTTCTGAACATTCTGACTCTGTTAAATTACTATGGAACTTGGACCTTGGTGGGAGAGAAGTTTCATCTAGTTACAGAATCTAAATATTCGTAGGGGAAAACACCTTTCCTGCGAAGAAGGCATGAATCTGATAGTATCCAAAAACCTGATTTCTAGCGTATTTTTCTTTAGAGGAGATATTTAGAAAT